>NC_064816.1:15842334-15988899 GCF_023721935.1 Panthera uncia | reverse complement strand
CTCCCTCCCTCCCCCCTCCCTCCCTCTCTGCCCCTCTCCCCAACTCATGCTCTCTGTCTCTCTAAAAATTTTAAAAATTAAAAAAAATAATAAAAGTCCAAGGCTTAAAAGCAGGCCTCCTGCCTCCAACGACAAAAGTCTGCTGTCTCCCTGTCACACCACCAGAATACCTTTAACAATGACTTGTAGAGACTTAGACTCCAGAGCAGATGGTGACTTTTAGTAGTGGCCTAGTTCGGGTACGTGGCAGTAGAGGTGCTGGAAGAGCATCTCCTAAAAGTCACAGCCTCTTGAACAGCGGCAGAGGACTGGTCCTGACTCAGAAGTCTGGGGCACTGCTCGTGGGAACCTTCAAGAGTTCGGTACCTTCCCTGCACCCCACCTCATCACACTCCACTCACTGGGTGGCCAGTCCCATGTCTCTCTTTCCCAGAGCAGGAGTCCTTGCCTGTCCTGTCCACTTCATCCCCGCTGCACTCTGCCCGCCGAATTCTTCCCCTGTATGCTTGCCCTCAGCCTTGCTCTCTCACCCAACCCCAGGTTGCCTGTGGGGTGCTGTCCCCCACCCACCCCTAAGCTCCTACTCTTATCTACACTTCCTGCCCTCACACAGTCCTTGCTTCTCTGCAGAAGCTCTTTTTCTCTGCTTTAGGCTCCAACTCCTCTGTATCCCTTCTGAAAGCTCTCCACACAGGCCATGAGCCCCACATTCCTCCCTCTTCCAAAACCTTTCACCAGGGGCCACTTGGGTGGCTCAGTTGGGTAAGTGTCTGACTTTAGCTCAGGTCATGATCTCACAGTTTGTGAGTTCGAGCCCTGCATGGGGCTCTCTGCTGTCAGCACAGAGCCCTCTTCAGATTTTCTGTCTCTTTCTCTCTCTGCCTCTCCCCGACTCATGCGTGAGCGTGTGTGTTTGTGTGTGTGTGTGTGTCTGTCTCTCTCTCTCTCTCTCTGTCTCTCTGTCTCTCTGTCTCTCTCAGAAATAAATAAGTCCCCATTCTCTGTGCAGGGCTCATCCAGCCCCTTTGCTGAGTCCTATCAGACAGACCGTGAGTAGCATGGCCCTAACCTGAGTATGTTTTTCTTAACCTTTTTGAGCCTGCTGCTCCTCAGCAAAGTGCAGGTGATGGGTAATAAAGTGATGCAGGTACCTCAGGGAACAGCAAGTAGAAAGATGCTACAACCAAGTGGCAGCTCTCAGGAGTAATAGGAGTGACACTCATGTTATTTTCTGATTGCTTAACTCAGGCTGGGCCTTGTGCTTAGGAAAATCTGCTGTTGTCCTATCTCTAACCCCCTCCTTCAGTTTATTGCACGTCATCTAAAATCCCAGGTCATCCACAAGATTGTCTAAGTTGACTGGAAGGTTCCAGGTGTTTTGGCTTGCTCCTTCTGTTGTTTTCCTCTTCCAGCATCCTGCTACCCTTGTACATCTATGGGATGTATGATGTATAACATACTCTTCCTTTCATCCCCATTTCATTCCCTAAGTTGATAGGCTCCTCATCACTATCTGTATGTGTCCTCGCACTGTGGTATGGGCACCCAACAGCATTTGGCTCTGATGGCCAGTTGGTATAAGAGTGGGTGGCAGTGTCAGACCAGAAGTAAGCCCAGTAGCTGCTCTTGCCTCCTCTGAAGCGATTTGACCAAGCTGTCCTCCAGTGGATGGACCTTGGAGACTCCTCTGCTGGGCTCTCAAATGATTGCATTGTAGAGCTCAGAAAGATGGGCCTCAGGGCCCAAAGCTTGCTGTCCCGTTTATTCTGAGGCACGATGTTGGTATACTTTGCTTTACAAAAATTGTCCCCCAGAGACAATAGACCACTCTTCCCTGACTCTCGAACCTCCGGAGTTCTCTTCACTGCTACCCCTGTAGTGAGGGCCTCCTTTGTCTGGGTCCTACCTAGGTCAGAGAACAGACACTGGAAATAGATGGTGTGAGGCTTGAAGCTTTGTATGTCTTTCTTAAGACAGGGCTTTTTCTAAACAGTGACAGAGGACATCCCTTAAGTTGTCTCCAGTACTGCTCTGTATGTTTTATTTTTTTATTATTTTTTGTAATGTTTATTTATTTTTGATAGAGCACAAGTGGGGGAGGGCAGAGAGAGAGGGAGACACAGAATCTGAAGCAGGTTCCAGGCTCTGAGCTGTCAGCACAGAGCCTGATGCAGAGCTCAAACTCACAAACTGTGAAACCATGACCTGAGCTGAAGTCAGACGCTCAACCGACTGAGCCACCCAGGCACCCCGCTCTGTCTGTTTTAATTGACCATTAGCTATCAGATAGTCCCATGTCCCAAATTTTCCAAGATTGGACCTCAAGCATTCTTACTTCTAGCTGTCTCAGAACTATGTCTAGAAACCTGTATTTAATTTTTTCTTTCTTTCTTTCTTTCCTTCTTTCTTTCTTTTCTTTCTTTTCTTTCTTTTCTTTCCATTTAGAGAAAGAACACATGAGTGGGGGAGGAGGGCAGAGGGAGAGGAGGGAATCCCAAGCAGGCTCCATGCTCAGTGCAGAGCCTAACTAATGTAGGGCTTGATCCCACAACACTGGGATCATGACCTGAGTCACCCAGGTGCCTCCTTTGTTAAATTTGTTTAAATTTTTATTTGTTTTTAAAATAATCTCTATGCCCAACATGGGGCCCAAGCCCACAACCCGAAGATCAAGAGTCGCACGCTTCACTAACTGAGGCATCAGGTGCCCCGAAACCTGTATTTAGTTTCATACAGCTGACCTTACAGAGATACTGAAATCCATAGATTTATAAAAACAAAACCATAGATTCTCTTTCCTTATTCTGTAGAGACTATAATTTACCTACATGTATGTAGAGTTCATATGCACATGCAAAAGAGTGCTTCAACCTTGGTTTGTCCCCATTAAACTAGTCTCCTTTGCTTGTGGCCCTTTAAAACCAAGCCTAGCAGCCAAACTTCTGAGTTTAAGAGAAAATACTCCTATCTAAACCAGGATTGGCAAACTACAATCTGCAGACCAAACCTGGCCCATCTCCTGTTTTTGTATGGACCACAGGCTAAGAATGGTTTTTACAGTTTAAATGGCACAGGTGGGGGACTCAAAAGAAAAATACTTATATCATATGAAGATTACATGAAATAACACATTTCAGAGTCCATAAATATTTGAGATTCAGTCTCACCTATTATCTACGACACCCGTATGCCATCTGTAACTGCCTTCATGCTACCTACAGTGGCAAAGTTGAAAAGCACCTGGGTAGCTCAGTCGGTTAAGTGTCCAACTCTTGATTTCGGCTCAGGTTATGATCTCACGGTTCATGAGTTTAAGCCCTGCATTGAACTCCCCACTGACCGTGCAGAGCCTGCTTGGGATTCTCTCTCTGCCCCTCCCCTCTCCTTCAAAACTTAACTAATTAGTTAATAAGAAAAGCTGTGAACAAGACCATATGATCTGTAAGGTCCAGATATTTACTATCTGGCTCTACAGAAAATGTTTTCTGAAAGTCCTGAAGGCTCAGTGTGAAACTGTAGACAAGGAGGTATTTTACTGTTCTTGTGTATAGTGTCTCCGTTTGTCAATTTCAAACCGGTAGAAAGAGATGAAGGTATTATCCATTTTTCTTGCTAATCCCTCACAACCACCACCACTGTGGTTCTCTGGGGCCAGTGTTTCATGGTGGGGTTTTGAAGGAGAGACTTTTTTGTGGACAGGACTTGGAGATTCTGGTCAGAATCGCTTTATAATGTTGATTTCAGTTGTGACCAGTACCTTTTCAGATATTTCCTCCCACAAAGCCCATGTGTAAAGCTCATTCTTAACTGAGCTGCTATCCTCAGACTGTGCACTCGTGTGCTGTTAAAGTCCTCTCCATCCCCTGTGGTCTGTGCTTGGCATTTTGTGTCCTCAGGAAGATGTATGACCACTGTCCACCCAAAGTAACCAAAATGACAGCTTTTTTTTAGGGTGTTTTTCTTGTAATGATTCTTCAGCTGCCTGCCTATACCAGTGTTTAGGGTAGTCATTCACTCCATAGATGCCCCATTATCCTTCCTTCTCCTCCAAAAAATGAAAATCTGGGCATAGAGATTATTACAGATTATTCTTTTGGTATTTTAAATCCTTTGGAGGGTTAGGTATTTGTATTTAGCATTCTTGGGCATTGAATTGATCCCTTTCTTCCTAGTACACTTACCTTAATACTTTAAATCTCTTTCCACAGGTCAGATACCAGGCCCAGGTTCCATGATCCCTGGGCAGCCCATGCCAGGCCGCATGATTCCCACCGTTGCAGCCAACATCCACCCGCCTGGGAGTGGCCCAGCTCCTCCCGGTATGCCTCCAATGCCAGGAAACATCTTAGGACCCCGGGTACCCCTCACGGCACCTAACGGCATGTGTAAGTAGCGTGGTGGGGGGAAGCATCACCCTAGGGTCTCTCTGGGAGGGCTGGAGACAAGGGACAAAGGCTTTGTTCTCTAGATTATCTATAGTGTGGCAGGTCCGTGGACAGTGCAGCCTGTGACAGGGATTCCAGAAGATCGATCTGTGGTCCATGCTCTTCACCGCCCCTGATGAGCAGGTGCACAGGTGACGAGTGCAAATGCTTGCAGCATTTGGCTGCATGTGCCATAACCTTTGTGGCCTGCACTCTCGACACTGAGGTCTGTGGGGAGGCCAAAAGGTCATTCCTCGCCTGCTCCTATTTAAGCCGGTCTAGCTTGAATCTTATTAGACATACTGAGCTGCTAGTTGTTTTCCTACAGGAGCCTCTATGGACACAGGTTTCAAAATTGGAGGGTCAAAGAAAGAAAAAAACAGTTTAGGGCAGAAATAACAAGTTTCTCATATCTACTCCGGGATGTCGGTAGTAGCAACTTAGACTAAGGAGGGAGTATTGAGGGGCTATGTTGAGAAGGAACAGGAGGTCCCAGCAGACTCCATGGAGAGGACACAGTGTGTGTCTGGCAGGTGTATGAAGCCAGTTCCTTGCTCTCCCTCAGTCCTGGCCTCCAGAAGACTGCTTCAGAAGCTCTGACCTGTCCTTTACTCCTGTAGATCTTCTCAGAATGGTCCCAAAATGCAGTCAGTAGTGGCCAGATAACCCAGCCACGTCTTTAGTCCTGGTTCATTTAGATGTTCACATACGTGCCAAGGAGTCAACTCCTATTGACAGTACCGAGAGCTAGGTCTCGAGAATTCCTAGTCTCCAGGAGCTGTAGTTGGGAAAACAAGAAACGAACAAGTGGATAGTAGTATACAGGATTTACCACAAAGTGCCTGGAGTGCGCTGCAGCGCTCAGGGAGGCTTCACAGGGCCAGGAGGCAGGCTGCATAAAAGCTCATCTCCTTTCTCTCTGGGCCCCTAGGGACTAAGATAGTGTGGGAGCATGGAAGAAAGCCGTGTAGCTGGGTATAGGATCATGACAATAGAAAAAATGATCTCCTTTGAGTCCCAGTCAGAGGTTGTAGTATAGGGATACTTCTTTTCCTTGGCAAGAGAACCTTCACGTCGTTAACTTACAGATGGTAGGCAAATGTGTCAGCCTGCCGGGAGACTTGCCCGATTTGCCATCCCAGTTGCAAGAGCTGAGATCACTGGTCTTTACACTGTCCAGGATTTCATCCTGAAGGGCCGTCAGGGGAGCACCTTGAGAATATGGGGGGTTTCAGGTCCCCACTACCTGCCACAAGTGAGTGTTTCAGGGATTCTGAGCCACTGACTTGGCTGTTGGGTACCAGGCAGGCCTCCTCGGCCAGGGTGCTTCCTCCCTTCAGGCCTTAGTTTCCCCCTCTGAAAAGAGGACTCAAGAGATTTGACCAGTGGGCTCTCTCTCAGAGCTTTGAAGAGCTTTGGCAGTTTGGTGGCAATCTCTTGGGGGGAAGTTGGATGAACTGACCAGTGAGCAAGGCTGTGCTTGAATTATTTATTTGTTTCATATGTTTTTATTTCTGACAAAATCAAAAGGTTTTAAAAGCCCTGGATTAAATAATCTCTAGGGTTCCTTTGTACGCTAAGCAGCTAAAGTTGAAATAAGAAAGAGCCCCAGACACTGATACTAATTGTTCCCTTCAGGACCTGACCTAGTTTTGGCCAAAAATCCAAGGACTGCAGTTCAGGAGCTGTGGGGCATCCCAGGACTGTCCACCTTGTGAGCAGCCGCCTCGAGTGAAGCTCTCTGGCCCTGGTGGAGACACTTAATCAACAAGAAGTTATTGATAATCTATTTTGTGCCCACCTAGGCCAGGCACTGTGAGACAAAGAAGACCCAGAACTTGCCCAGGAAGGAGCTTATCATTTAACTGAAGAAATAACAATTAGAACCATCAAAATGCAATAAACTCAAAATACACTTAAGTTCTGACAAGGTCTGGAGTGATTCTTGGAAGGGGTGGGCCTCGCCTTGGAGGAGGTTGGGACAGATTCAGACACCCCAGCACCTGAGCGGGGACCTGGAGGGCCAGTGGACCTGAACTGCGAAGACCACAGTGGCAGCAGTGCCACAAAGTCTGTGCTGATTGCCTGCTGCGAGGAAGATTACTTCCCGTGGCATCTCTCTCTGAACGGGCTCTTCCCCAAGCCCTTGCGTTTCCAGCAATGACGAGTCCCTCTTGGCTGTGTTTGCAGATGCCCCTCCGCCGCAGCAGCCGCCACCGCCTCCGCCGCCCACGGATGGAGTCCCTCCGCCTCCTGCTCCAGGCCCACCAGCCTCGGCCGCCCCCTAGCCTGGAAGATGCAGGCCGTGTCCACGCCCGGCGCCACCAGCTGGAGTGCGGATGACGAGACTTGTGTTCCTCAGCTTCCTTGGGTTTCTTTTAGGATTTTTCTCCTCACAGCCCCAAGCACGCATCCCATATTTCCCCATTCCTCTTGCCAGCCCTCTCCATGCTCTGACACCTCTTGTGTTAGTTCCTCAGCCAGTACACAAGGAGAGGCTTATGGTGACAGTGTGCCCTGGTCATCCTGACAGTAGCCCGCATCCCCCACAGCCTGGTGTGGGGTATGCGTACAGTTTCTCTGCAGGTCCTGTCAGCATTAGATTTTGATGTCTGTCATTTTGGCTCCCCCACAGTTTTTTGCTTTGTCTTATGTGGATAATGCTTTATAATCATTATCTTTTTTTTTCCCTTTGTCATTGTTGCTTTAAACGAGAGCATCCTAAGTTAATAGGAACCAAAAAAATGGTGATGGGCAGAGGGAATAGCCAAAAGGAACATACCTAAAGGCATTATAAGTGACCTTATTTCTGCTAACCTGAGCTGAGATTGGTGCTGATGATGAAGTTTCATGAGACTTTTGCCCCACACAGACGCACCAAAATTCGAAGAGATGGGGAAGGGACCCCACTGATTTTATTCCCAGCGAGGACCATGAGGGACCTCCACCCTGAGTAGCGGAACACGCCCCTTCAGTCCCTGGTAGGGTAGCGCACAAGCATTAGAGCAGACCCACTCCATCCCTGGCCCACCGGTTTGGCTTTCTATGCAGATGGTTTGTTGGTTTGGGGGAGGGATTTGGGGAGGCATTCCTTAGTTCCCTAGACTAGCCAGGAAAGCTGTAGGAGTCTAGGGCAATGACTATCGAATGAGTCTAGTCCACTATTCACTGCTTTGTACTCATTCTTTTTTTCCCTCTTTCAAAAAACCTTTAAAAAGGAAAAAAAAAGAAAAAAGTAAGTAGATAGTGCTAAATATTCTAGCTCATGGAACTTGGTTAGGATGGCTGGGGGTTCAAGTCCCCAAACTACCTCTTGCAGTCCAGGGTGAGTGGGGTTTAGTGAAGCGGTACTTTAGGTTTGGGATGGGATTGGAGAAGTGGGGCAGGATCAATGGCCTCTCATACCTTCTCCCTTCCCTTTCTGAGATCTCACATTCCATCTGTCAGGGTTGCCAAGGAGATGCTGGGGGTACCAAGGAACCCAGTTGGCAATCAGAGCATCATGCTTTTGAGGGCTGGGGTACTCGGAGTGGGAGATTGGAATGCCATTCCAGAGGAAGAGCCACAAAAATGCCTTAACTTGAGCCCATTTCAACCCCTGCTGATGAATGACTTGAGAGTTCTTGGTTTTCTCTTGTCCTTCCTGCCTTCTGTTCTTCTGTGGATGAGGGAAGGGTGTGTTTGGTGGAGCTTGATTTCCAAAGCACCTGGCCTCTTCATGTCACCCTCTCAAGTGGCAGTTTCATTATTTAGAATGCAAAGTGGAACACCTTTTGGGTATCTTTTTCTATATATTCTGTAAAGCTTTACATATGAGAGGATGTAGGGAGGTATTTGTAAAACACCTCAACTTTTTCTCTTAGTATCAGAAAGCAAAAAAATAAATAAAACCACAATTAAAATTTGCCTTTCAAACCCTCAGGTGTTGCCTCTAACCAGGTAGCCCCGGTTACCATCAGAGTACTGGAACCAAGGAGACCTTGTTCCTTTTGTGTGTGTGTTCTAGACTCTCGGAGTGAAAATGAGCTCGTTCCTGCTGGAGTTTGATTCCAATGCATTTGCCTCCAGAAAGATCCCAGTGCCTTTTGACAGTGGCCAGGGTTTTTTTTCCCTATTTCCTGCCAGTCTTTCCCAAAGGAAACTCATTCCAAATACTTACCTTTTCCACTGGGTTCTTAGAAGGAAAATGGAATTCTGGTTCATACTGTGGTCCCTTGTAACCTCAGGTCTTTAATGTGATCGCTTTCAAATTTAAAAGATCCAGGTGGAAATATTTTTACTATGCTGGTAACAATTCTACAGAATACCTGAATTCTTAACACTGTTATGTTTCAATATAAGTGGTGACTTTTTCTTTTCATGTCTTTGATCTGGTTTCGTTCCTGTAATACAGCCACCCAATTTGGGGGGGGGGGGGGATGGGAATAATACGTGGGGGTTTTTTTGTACAAACGTGTCTCAGTGTGGTGTTATTTTGGAGAAGGGGGAGTTTTGGAAGATTGGAGGAAATTGATCAAGAAGGCCTAATCTCCCTTTTTCAGTGAATAAATAGAACGTTTCTGGATTCTAGTCCCATTCTCTGCATTCACACATCAGTCTCTTCATGTGTCCTATGAAGAACCTAAATATTCAGCCCCACCCAGTCCTGGTCAGCAATTAAAGTTCAGTGATTCGGGGCCTCCTGACTGACCATTTCATGACACTTAAGGAGTATACAGTTAAATGTGCCTTGCCCACTGTTTGTTTCCATGGTAAAAATGAAGAAAGGGGTATGGCCAACATCCTGACCCTGCCAAGAGAAGAATGAGTAGTTTTGCTTTGGCAAGCTAGAGAATGTCAGGATGCAGTGTAGACAGCCTCAAGTTGGAGGCAGGCCTTAAGGGCAGTTAATTCTGTGAACCTTGATACACTTTTAAGGACAGCCTTTGAGCACCCACAGATGCAAACCCTGTGCAGAAGACAGAAGCCATTGCCTTCAAGATGCGTATGAACCCAGTGAGGCAAAAAAAAGTGGAATCTGGGTCTGCAGAGAGGTGAACGTTCGGCTTCTTCCAGAAGTGTGCCGGGCCAGTTGTGCTTTGCTTTCAGACCTGTTCCAACTCTTCCCTCCAGTAAGGGGTGTTCAGGCCAGCGGGGTCCCCCAGAGTTCCATTGCTACCCTAGGGTGATGAAGGAGGTTAATCCTTGATCCAAGTTAAAGACTGGTTTATAAATTTGAGTGTGAGTTCTATTTAAAGCATAACAGGACATGTACAATCAATCAATCTCTCACAGTCTCCTCAGATCCTTACTGTGGTGTGGTTCCCCCAAATGTGATTAAGGACAGCAGTTTTCCAACCTCAGTATGGATCAGGGTCACCGATAGGATTTTTCGCATGCAAGCAGCTGAGCCCCGCCCTCAGAACTGATTCAGTAAGTCTGGAGTGAGTTCTGAAATTTTGTGTTTTTAACGTATTCCCAGGGGATCCTGATGCACCTGGTCAAAGGACCACCCTTTGAGAACCACTACTCAGGAAGGCTGTATGGTAGAGCAAGATCTCTACGGTTCCTGACAGTCCATCCTATGAGCTCCATTAGCCCAGTTAACATTTGCAGGCGTATGTGCCAGGCATTGGACCTTGCATGCCACGAAATAATAACTATGAATAAGGTAGGCAAGGCCACTGCACCGCAGGCCGCTTATGCTCTTATGAGGTGGAGGAATACCAGACCCAAAATAGCTAGTGAGAAATAGGATTTTTTTAGAGAGTGCCAAGTGTTCCTGAAGAAAAAGAAATGGTGTAATTGAGCTTTCTGGGGGGTAAGGTAAATAGTCTGTGAATTGGATGTGCTTTCACAATTTCTGTCCTGTCCTGTCCCACTGGATGTGATAACCCGAGGAGGGTTCATCTTTCCAGGAAGACCTCATCCTAATAGAGCACCCTTTTATCTGGATATGCAGTGCCAGCCCTGAGTCTTTATGGAAACCCCGCTGCTTTCTGTTCAACCGTTCCTGGAACATGATGGCACTTCAGTTGCTCCTGTTGACGGAGGACTTCTTGGGGACAAGGTCAAAGTACTTTGATCCCCTGTTAATGGGTTATGTCCATCCAAGAAAGTCACCTTGCAGAATGGGATGGAAGTCCAGGAGCCCTGATGTTGGGTCTCCTTGTGAATAGCCCCCCTGGACTTCATTTCCCTGTGGCTTGTTTTTAGGCCTGCCACCTCTCCTATTAGGAAGCACCTTTGACCCTGAACTTGAAACCAGAGCTGAGACAGTAGTGACTAAAGGGGGAGAGTCCTGTGAATCAGCTTAATCAGAGGTTCCAAAAACAGCCGGAGCTAGCTCTCCCCGCGGATCCCCCAGCCCTCTCCCAACTCGTGAGACCCCAAGGAGGGAGAGCCTTTTCTGATCCCCTCTTCCTGTTCCTCACCTGCCTTGAAGAACTAGATCCATCTTTATTCTCTTGTGTCCCCAGAGGCCTCTCGAGGCCCTTCCACTACAGACCTTTAGGGTATAGCCTTTGCAAACTTCAGCAAAATAGCCATGCCTTAATACAGCACTGTGACCACCACCTTTAGACAACTGAGGAAAGAAAATACCCCCCACTCTCTTCTACGGCAACCTCCCACCTAAGGTGCTCTCACTACCACCAGATGGTCCCTGAGGGAGTTAGGAAGCAGCAGTGACATTGGATGGTAATAACCCCGTTGCACAAGCTGATTTCCATGGCTGATTTGGCCCTGCCACTTACGGATTTCCCATGGCCATCCAGATTGACTGGCATTCCTTTTTCCGGTCTGCTTATGGTACAGTAGCTGTGGGGTTCCTGAGAAGCACTTGGAGAGGTCGCCAGCTGGGAGAGGCCTAGTTGCTCCATATCTGATGCTGTGTTGGCTGTGCTGTGTGGCTTTCTCCCAAATGACTTGGCTTTAGGGTAATGAAATTCAGGGGCTTTTGCAGCAGTCTTGCAGCAAACCCACTGCCTGCCTGGACAAGATGCCCACCTCTAAATTGTCACATGCTTTTCTAGGATCAATACTTGTACAATTGAGAAGAACCCAGTTCCTGCGTGAGGAGGTGGTTGTCAGCGCTAATAACTCAAGTCCCTGGCCCTTGGTTCTTCTCTTCTTCCTGGTAATAGTGCAAGAAGGTTCACTACCAGCAGCTCATCCCCCAAAATGGTCAGAGCTGACTGCCCTGCAGCCCAGAACTCTGCTGGCAGGGGAGAGGCCATGCTAGATGGCCCTTTCTGACTCTGACTTAGGACATGAGTCTGGATTATTGTCACACTCTACCCTGTTAAGAAATCATAGCATTAATGTTTCAATGCCCAGGTGTGGGTGTTGGGGTTGGGAAGAGAGGCAGGGCTTCCATTCTGCCAAGTGAGGCCTGACCTCTGCATCCTGATCACTCTTATGAAATGAAGCAAGAATGAAAAGGTTTGAAATCAAGATCTTAGCATAAGTCCTGGCCTTACCAATCTGTGTCAGTGTGCAAATGTGCAAAATGGTAAGGTATTTGTAGCATGATGGTGAAGAACGAGACAAATTAGAGTACAGTACTAGGAAAACTAAAATGACAGTAGTTACTACTGAGGAACCATGCTGCATCCTGTCCCAATGAAAGTATGTCCCAGCCATGGCAACCAGAGCAGCTCCTGCCCTGGACAGCCCCCTAGTTAAGCTAGAGGCTTTCTGTGCACATGGAGGCAGGCTGTAGCCATGGCAATGGGCCTTATGCCTGCTTTGGTACTGGAGGCAGGTTGCCAAACCCAATAGGAACCTCCGAGGCATATGGAATCTTCATAAAGCATCCCTGATGCCCAAATGCAAAAAACTTGAATGGACATGGGCACAAGCTCTAGATCTAATTTTCCTTTTCTTTCACTCCTATGTCTTAACCACTGTGCCCAGAAAAAGTATTGCATTCACTGGACACTATGTTTACCACTTTCAACATATGTGAGTTGAGTTACTCTCCCAAGGTCACACAGATCTGATGCCGAATCCCGCTGTGTCACACCCCATTGCACGATGAGCTTCCATCCATCTCAGAGGTGTCACCAAACCAGGTATGCTGTGCTGAGTTCTGAAACTGCTGGTGAGGTCTGCTAGGGAGGATCAGAATGAAAGTGAGTGGCAACCATTGATATAAAATCCCAAAATGAAGAAGGTTAAAATTTGTCTCCCAGGAAGGGAAGAAGGTCGTTGAGGAAGGAGACTTTCCATATTTCATTTTATACCATATGCTCGTTATAATTCAAAAATTGAACTTAAGGGGTGTCTGGCTGGCTCAGTTGGTGGAGCATGCAACTCTTGATCTTGGGGTTGTGAGTTCAGACCCCAGGCTGGGCGTGGAGCCTACTGAAAAAAAATTTTAATTGAAAATAAAAATATATTTAAATATTTAATGAAATATTTTAAAACGAAAAACAAGTAGCTAGAGTCTTAACAAAGAAGTGGAAGAATGGCCCCGTTCAGACCTTATGAAAAACACGCGAGTAGTTGTCATACCCCAGACCTCAAAGGGACCCATCCTTGAGGCATCCTTCCCACACAGACTGGCCTCAAGAAGGAGGAGATAGACGTGTCCACCAATATCCTCCACTCTGACAAACCACCACTCAAGAGTCCAGGAGACACAGAGAAGCAGAGGAACACCTAAAAACATGTACATAGGCCAAAAAAGAAGATACAGGGATAAGCTACAGACAAGGGAAGCGAGATGGGGTTGGAGGCTGTATTAGTGCCTCTGTGGCCAACCAACAAGTACAAAGCCCAGCCTGACCCTCTGCTCAGAGAAGGTGGTTGTTCCAAACTGGTATTTACTGTCCCCAGAGGCAGCAAGAAGCCATGTGGAAAGAGCCTCAGGAAGTCAGCCCCTTTGCGGAAAGCTCCAGACCTATGGTTCTGGGGTGGGAGTACCTGGTTGCCATTCATTTGTTTATGCTTCTACACCACCTCAGGGAGCCTCCCTGTGCCTGACCCTGTGCAAAGTGCCTTGCAATCCAGTGGGGAATTATCGTAGACAATTCAGTGACAGGTTCGCAGAGGCAAAAGGTGACAGGAACTGAGCTTTCTGGGGTAAGGAGTTTGCCAGGCAGACCTGGAAGGAAGGGAACACCAGGCCTGCTTAACAGACCGCTGCAGCAGTAGTTTCAGTGAGAGAAACACACTTTGAACCAAGGAAATCCCATCCAGAGCCACACGCTAGGACATTAAGGGATAGATTCTCCAATTTAGTCATCTATGTGGCTGCCTAGTTGCAGAAATGGGAGTGTCTCAAATACCAGGGGTGTCACGTCTAAAGTGTTGACCCTGAATGTCATCATTCGGGTCATTAACACATCAGGAGGTAGACGGTTGCTTTGGGCAATAAACTAGGTAACTAGGCCACAACTCTCCAGCCAAGCAGGGCTCTGGGGATGAGGGGTCCCTGGCCGAACTGAGCTTTGGACGGCCCGCAGACTACTCTAACGCTGGGCCTGGTGCCCGCGCGTCCATAGGCTGTGATCTAGGCCATTTGGGTCTGTCCAGGAGCTTTAACTTTGGTGACCTGGAGCACATGGGCGGTGATGTATCCTGCGAGGAAGGGACCAGGATTAAAGGCCGCTGTCCAGGCTGCCCCGAAGAGGCAAGAAGGAAGGTGGGGTAGTCGCAGTCAGAGGAAGGTCTTGCCCCCTGCCCCTGGGATGCATTGCGGCGGGCCTGGCTGTGCAAGGTATGGGCTTTGGCTATGGACGGATTAGGTCTGATCCGATTAGAGCCCGGGCCGTCGGCTTCGCCCCCTTGCCTGGCGCTGCCAGCGCCCGCCCCGCCCTCGTGGACACCCGCAGACCTCCCCGAGACCCTTCCCCTCCCCGAACACGGCATTGGCGCAGAAATCTGAGAGGCTCCGTGCACCCCGGGCTCGGCTCATTTCCACAGCTCCAGCTCGGGCTTCCGCCCCCTGCGGCCCTTCCGAGCCCCGCCCCAAGCTTGCGGATGTCTGGGCCCCCGCCTCCGTGCTCGCCGCGTGGCGGGTGGGTTCCTCGCAGGTGGGGGGCCCGTGCCAGCCCTCCACCGGGAGGGCGGGCCCCGCCCCACAGGTCTCCCGCCCGTGCACCTGTCGGCTAACACCACGCACGGCGCTGTGCTCCGCACCCGCGCTACTCCACGTCCGTTTGTCTTGGCGTCCCGAGCCGGGGGTCTGTCTGTCCCCGGCAGGCGGATCGAGCGGGGCCGGCGTCAGAGCTACGTGCGGCGGGGCGGGCGCGGCGGGCGGGGTGGGGGCGGCGCTGAGCGCGGCAGCGGCGGCGCGGGGAGGCTGGGAGGCGCGGCGCTCCGGGGACAGCGGCGGACGGCGGCGGCATGCGGCTTCTCGCGCTGCCCATCGTGGGCTGAGACGGCCGCAGCGCGGGCGGGAGGCGCGGCGGCCGGTGAGCCGAGGGCGCAGCCAGCCGGGCAGACCGCGGATAGCGGTCGGGGCGCCGCGCCATGGGCCGAGCCGGGGGCGGGGGCCCGGGCCGGGGGCCGCCGCCTCTGCTGCTGCTTCTGGGGGCCGCGCTGGTCCTCGCCACCCGGGCCGCGCCGGGTAGGTACCGACTGCGACCAGGACCCCCGCGGCCCTCGCGCCCCACCCTGGGCCAGGGTCCCGCTGGCCTCGGGTACAGGCGGAGTTAGCGAGCTGTGGCAAGGGGGCGGGGCAGCTCCTTGCCCGCGACCGGGGCGGGGGAAGGGGCGCGCGCAGAGGTGGGATACTTGGGGGAGGCCGAGGGGTTGGGGGCGGCCCCGGCCCGGGTGTTCGGACAGAGGTGCCGGTTGGGGGAGGGGCCTGGGTGGGAGGGGCCTGAGGGTGAGACTTCGGGGCGGGACCTTGAGGTGATGGGGCCATGAGGATGAGAGTTGGGGCGGGGCCTGGCGTGGGGCGGGACCCTGAGGGTGCGACTTTAGGGCGGGGTCTGGAGGTGAGGTGGAGCCCTGAGGGTAAAACCTCCGCCTTGGGTGGGAGGTGGGAGCAGCCGCGGGTACACTGCGGGCTTGTCGGGGGCGGGGTATGATGGCCGAGGGGCGGGGCCTGAGCGAGAAAAGGGCCCGGGCGGGGTGGGGGCGGGGCCTTGGGAAACCTTGAATTGGTCTCTTCGGGTGGGCGGGGGGCGGGGCCCTGACGCCGCGCCCCCTACCTCCCGTCCACAGCCCGTGAGACTGGCGGCGCCGTCGAGGCCCACGAGCAAGTGAAGAGCATCCTGGCGAGGGAGCCGACTGCCAACGAAACGAGGGAGAAGGCCGGCCCACCAGCAGCTGAGGAAGATGAGACCTCGTGGACCGCACCTGGCGGTGAGCAGGCCATGATGGGGCCTAGTGTCGGGCCAGAGGAGGTGCTGGAGGCGTCGGCAGCGGTGACCGGCGCACCCTGGCTGGAGGCTGACAGCCCTGGCCTGGGTGGAGTGACCGCAGAGGCCGGCAGCGGCGACACCCAGGCCCTTCCAGCCACGCTCCCGGCTCCCAAGGAGGCCCTGGGACAGTCATCGATGGCCCCCTCCATCCCCAAGGCTACAGAGGCCAGCAGACCACCCTCCCCCACACCTGGCGACATGCTGAGCCCCGGCCCAGAACACCCCAAGGAGAGTCCCTTGGAGGTTTGGTTGAACCTGGGAGGCAGCACACATGACCCTCATGGGCCAGAGCCCACATTCCCCTTTCAGGGCACAATGGAGCCCCAGCCAGCGTCAGATATAATTGACATCGACTACTTCGAAGGATTGGATGGTGAGGGCCGTGGTGCCGACCTGGAGAGCTTCCCAGGGTCGCCAGGAACCTCAGAGCACCACCCTGATACTGGGGGAGAGACCCCTTCCTGGAGCCTGCTTGACTTATACGATGACTTCACCCCCTTTGATGAATCTGACTTCTACCCCACCACATCCTTCTATGATGACCTTGATGAAGAGGAGGAGGAAGAGGAGGATGACAAGGATGCAGCGGGAGGTGGAGACCTGGAAGATGAAAGTGACCTTCTGGTGCCTACCGAGAAGCCTGGTCTGGGGCCCGGGACTGGCCAGCCTACCAGTCGGTGGCATGCTGTCCCCCCACAGCATACTCTGGGGATGGTCCCTGGCAGCAGCATCGCCCTCAGGCCCCGCCCTGGAGAGCCAGGCAGGGACCTGACCCCAAGCGAGAATGGCACTGAGTGCCGCAGCGGCTTTGTGCGACATAACGGCTCCTGCCGGTCAGTGTGCGACCTCTTTCCAAGTTACTGTCACAATGGCGGCCAGTGCTACCTGGTGGAGAACATAGGGGCCTTCTGCAGGTAAGGGTGTGGCAGGCAGGTGCACAGGGGCTTGTAAAAGAACTCCTGAAGAGTGTATGTGAGGCAGACTCAGCAAAGAGGGGGATGTGATAGGCACAACTTCCAAGAGGTTGTATGTTCCCAGGCCAAGAGGATCAAGAGACATTCACTCAGATATCTTCTATGGGGAACTACTTCTTAAATGTACTTCCTGTGATCTCATCACAAGGAGAGATTCCTCAGAAATAAGATTTTGTATTTCCTCCAAGCGTGTTTTCTTTATCAAACCACTAAGCTTTATAAAGGCAAAGGGAGGGGACTTCTCTAAGGGTTTTGGAAAGAGGTCTTTACTGGCTTCAGGTGTTTCGTTGGAGAGTTCTGGCTATGCTAGCAGAAAAAGTAGGCCTATAAGCCGACTCTGGAAGAAAGATGGCTGCGGAGCACTCCCTCTGAGCCATGTGTGCGGCTACAGGAAGACCCTATCTCCCTGCAGGGCATGTGTAGGGAGGTGGGCATGTAAAGTCAGAGTGAGGACCTTCTTATTGGGAGCAGACCCCAAAAGCAGCCATTCAAAAAGGTCAAGTCAAACAAAGTATCTTTCCTGGCATATCAGATGTGGTAGGGTCTCTTAATTTGGGGTAGTGGATTTTTCCCTTCTACCTTGATTTTTGTCTTCCTTGGGATACCCAGTGCAGAATGTTTTGAAGACCCAGAGAGGTTAGTGTCTCTAAGGACATTGACTGTAGCCACCATCCCATGCCACCTCAGGAATACCTCATACACCTGCCGTCATGGCGTGAGAGCTCACTGGCTTTTTGTGGAAGAATCACAAGTCAGGGGTGATGTGGATAGTTTCCTTGTCTCCATCCTCTACAGGCCCTAGAAGTAGAGTAGAACCCCCAGATTCCTCTGGTACCTGTTTCCATTGGTCCTAGGAGGAGAATTTCTGTAATCTGGGGGGTCTCTTTAAATGTCATTCCTGATGTTTCTCTTTCTTGGTTTTTTTTTTTTGGAGGTGTGTAAAGAATTCAAATTCTGTAGGTCTTGATGTTCTGATAGAAGAATAACATGTAGAAGGCGTGAATGTTGTGCCTTTGGCATTAAAGCTTGACTTCTAGTTCCTTCTTTCATATAAATGATCGTGAGATGATTAGGGTCAGTCATATAGGATGTGCCCACACTGTTCTGATTGGAGTAGTCCAGTCATTGCTAAAAGGAACCATGATCAAGAAATTATGGCAACAAGACCTTGCCTGTTGGTTAAGGGCTACCAGAAATATGTGGAAACCCTGTGATTTTGCTCCTCAAGCTTTCGTTAGGGGAACTACAGTGATGATTTTAGCCTGGGAGCAGTGAAATCATTATCTTCCACCCTATTGGAGGCCCGCATTTTCACCTTCAAAGTAGTCTTCTCCTATCACAGTATGAAATGTAGGGTCCTTGCTGCTTCTGGAGAGCTAGAAAAGGTCCCAGAACCTCCTGGAGCTCTTGGGACGCCCCAGTGAGAAATTAAGCTTGTCCTTAGTAAGCTGTGTGGGTGTGCTGACCAGGGACCCTCCAGTGGGTCCTGCCTCAGAAGGGCTTTTCCATAAGTCTCCCCCCGCCCACCCTCCCCCCCCCCCCCGCCCCCCCCCCCCTTGCTCACCTTCCATCCCGGGGTCACTCTCCGGCCTCCCCCCTCCTCCCCCACAGCCTCCTCCTCCCGCTGTGCACAACCAGGCTCGGCTGTGGCCCGGAAACTGTTTTGCATTCCACTCACAGGAGACTGCCAAGCCCTCAGTTGCAGACTGCAGCATGCCTTTGTCTCCGCCGCCCTGGCCCACTGCAGGGAAATGATCGGAGCTACAGCAGAACTTCTCCAGAGCAGCAAGTTAGCAGGATCTTCTTTCCCCGCCCTCCCCAGACACATAGCCTCCCTGGACTGCAGAGGGTCAGTTGGAAAAGAAAGAAATTTCCTGTTAAGTCACATCTCCCCACCCTATTCCGGAGGTGGAGGAGCCCAGTTCTCCAATGCTTAATTTCCCCATTCCTGGACCCCTTTTCTCTTGTCTGTCATTCACCCTGAGGTTCATGTCCTCCCTCATTTGCCTGCTTCTGTATCCTTCCACATCTTTCCTCTTTGAAGCAGCCTGGTTCCCATGGAAACAGCAATGTCATTGGAAGAGTTGGAGCCTGGGAATGTCCCCAAGGGCAAGAGAAAGTCACTCAACAAAAGGACTAAAACCCACCCAGAGGGTTGATTCTCACTGTGCTTTCCTGACATTTCTCATGGTAATAGGACACGAAGTTTTAGGGGCAGAATTTGGGGGGCTGCGATAGGAGGGGAATGTACATCCATCTTTGTGTTCGTCCTTGTCTGTCAACTTCCTTACATTTTGGCGTCTGGATAGCCTGGTGAACTAGATGGGACTGCAGAACAGCAAGATAGGTTCTCACGTGCAGAGTGAATTGACTGCTTTTGGAGCCAGAGGTCCTATTATCTTGTCTTTCACCCAGAGCCAAGGGCAGGGGGAGCTGAGAGAATCCTGTGATTGTCATTGAGGCTGCGAGGGGGAAAGCCAAGGTTCTCACCCTCCGCAGTCACTTCATACTCATGGGAATGACCAGTTCACTCAGTTTCTCAGTGCCCTGGTTGCCTTGTTTATATCATGGACCTTAGCGCTGCTCTGCCCACTTCATGGGACGTCTAAGATTTACTTAAATTCAAGTTAGTTAACATACAGTGTAGTACTGGTTTTAGGAGTAGAAGCCAGTGATTCATCTCTAACATACAACACCCAGCGCTCATCCCAACAAGTGCCCTCCTCAGTGCCCGTCACCTCATGGGGTGGTTGTACAGAGTCTCAGCTATGAGGCCTGCACAGATCGGGGACATCTCACTTCCTCAACACAGTCCCAGGAATGGGCTGTTGAGGTGAGTATGGGGCTCAGGGACCAGGCCCTCGCTGTGGCCACGGCTGCCTGCCTGTCATCTCAGTCTCTCTCTGTCGCCGCCACAGGTGCAACACACAGGACTACATCTGGCACAAGGGGATGCGCTGCGAGTCCATCATCACCGACTTCCAGGTGATGTGCGTGGCCGTCGGCTCGGCCGCCCTTGTACTGCTCCTGCTCTTCATGATGACAGTGTTCTTCGCCAAGAAGCTATATCTGCTCAAGACAGAGAATACCAAGCTGCGTAGGACCAAGTGAGTCTGTGTGGGCCCGCCCCACCTGACCCTACGTCCGCACCCCTCCACCTGCTCCAGGGACATCGTCACGAGGGGCCCGGGCACCTGCTCTACATCCCTAGTTGTGTTTTTCACACCAAACACTCATCCAAGTGTATCCATTCCTATGCGGGATGTGCTGGCATTGCCGTAGAGCCCAAGACCCCGTGGCCCCTCTGCCACTGTCTGGCACTATTCCCGACACCCCCCACCCCGGGGATAGATGGTGCTTAAAGAAAAGGCCACCAGTGCACCTGGCTGTGGTCCCCCGTGTAGGTCACTATGCTCACCCCACCACTGGCTGACTGCACCTGTTTCCCAGGGCTTTGTCCGTCATGGCCGGTGTGAGGATCCCACTCACACATCTACAGGAAGGAACCCCAGCTCCCTCAGACCTGCTGTCAGTACGGGCTCTTCCTCCGCGAACACGGAAGAGAAGGGGCTTGGCAGTGCATTGCTGTAGAAAACTTGTCAACCCTTGGTCGGGACAAAAGTGCAAGGAATTTCGGGAAATCCACTTTACCTCTCCTAAGTAGAATATTGGGCGTGGGAGGGGCTAGGCTTAACTTCTGCTGTGGATTTTAAGGGCCAGATGGGAATAGAGTCTCGTGTCAGCTTCTCTCTCAGCAGAGGAGTGGCTGCTGTGTGCTTGTGTCAGTCAGCACGCATTTGCCTTTACATCCGTGCCTTCAACACTTGGACGTGACCTTATATGCTGAGAGAATCACTCTTAGCACTGAGCCAAAGAATGTCCTAAAGTGTCACTGGAGTCAGAAAAGGAGGAGGTGGCAGTTCAGCCGCCTGGGGGCCCGTGAGAAAATTTATGCAGAACTGCCCCCAACCTCCCTTTTACCCTGTTGCCCCCTTATCCCCTCCCCCTGACCTGAGACCCCCTCCAGAGAATGTGACTGAAGGACTTTCCCTGGGTCCTGGGAAAAGGACAAACACCATCTGTTGTTGCTCCTTTGCTGGGTAAACTCATGCAACGTGCACTCGCTGGCCTTTCAGCTCACCATCCTGGGGCAGAAGGGGTCTCTCCATTGTGCCTGTGCACTGAGGCGGGGCCGTATCTGTGCCTGTGATCACAAGCCAGGACCCTTGTTTCCCCACGCCTGCACCCAGGGCGGCTGCAGCAGAGGGGAGCAGAGGGAGAGGGTGCGACCACCTATCAGGATAGCTGCTGAGGAGGGTGGGGGAGAGAAGGGGCAACTGCTAGGGGGGCAGCAGCCAGAGACAGGGCCCGTTCTCGGCCTTCCTCCCCTAGCAGGCTACACATTTTGTACAGAGCATGGCCCCCGTGCCCCTTCAGCTCAAACGCTGTCACCCTCATTTCCCAGGGCCGGTTACCGCTCTGATAACACCACACGTAGCACGACAGATACTGCTGTGCTGTACTGACTCTAAGATACACATCGCCCCTGCCCCCATATTCACATGCCTGAAATTGGTTGCTCGTATCTTATAACCACTGTTGGCCAGATGCAGTCATGATGTAGTTGTGAGCGCCTGGCGTTCGCGATCCTGGCCAGAGCTGTTCATATCACCATCAGTTCTTTATCTAATGTCACAATGAGCTACTTCCAGTATATAATAAATGCTCTAGGTGATAAGAAAGTATTGGATCACAGTTTAAATGGTAGAAGTTTTTTTCTCAGCGGTCCAGCAAGTAATGGCACATCTTATTACGGCCCATGGCATTTGATGAAATACAGTATTTGACCCAGGAAGCTCTCGTCAGGTTTGGCCGTGATCACTTCACTCACATTTTCCCTGCTCTCTTCTGTCCTAACCAGCAAATTCCGGACCCCGTCTGAGCTCCACAACGATAACTTCTCCCTCTCCACCATTGCCGAAGGCTCTCACCCAAACGTAAGGAAGCTTGGAGACACTCCCCGTAC
The DNA here is from genome assembly GCF_023721935.1 of Panthera uncia. Lineage (NCBI taxonomy): Eukaryota > Metazoa > Chordata > Mammalia > Carnivora > Felidae > Panthera > Panthera uncia. The sequence goes on along the minus strand of NC_064816.1, from coordinate 15,967,118 downwards.
CTCCTTCCCCCCTGCCCTCGCCTTGGCTCTCTGTGGTAACTTGTCTGTCAGGTAACTCGTCTTCCCCCCACAACTCCCCTCAGGCTAATGCACACCCGGCCCCTACCCTGTCTTTGATCTATTTCCAAGTGAGTGTGGAACCCCTCCCCACAGCTCTGGAGGTCAGCTCAGGGTGACCTGCTGGGACGGGGATTGTGGAACTGAGGGCAGGATGGCGTGTCATTTCCTTGATGCGCAGAGTTACAGGTAGTATGGAAGCTCTTTGTCTAGGAGGACTCCTGATTTTTATCTTCGTCTAGACTTTAGAAGTCCGATTTGTCTTTCTCCTTTTCTCTCTATTTTCTGTATCAAGAAGAAACACTCTGCTTTCATTGAGAGAGAATTTCCTGGCAGGCACTGAAGTGAATGGTAGTTGCTCTTTGGGATGAGAGCAGAAACCTCTGGATGGCTAGGAAAACAGTGTCCTTTGTATTGTTTAAGCACCCTAAAACTGGCAGGCATATATCCACTGGTGAGGGTAAGGTAAGCACAGAACACTGGTGGAAACATGAGTCTGGGGGTAAGTTCTCTTCTTAGGAAGATGGGCTTGTAAATGTCAGTTGAAACCCAATAGAAGGTCCCAATAGACCAGTTTCTAAAGATCCGGGCTTGGTGTGTTATCTGGACCAGACAACCAGTTAAGTACTGGATACTGTCAGAGAGAATTTCATAAATAAAGCGGAAACCATCCAAGCTCCAGATCGTGTCATGGCCAAGTCCAGGAATTCGGCACATGGCTCGTGCTACCGTATGGGACAGCACAGATCTAGATCGTTGTTTTCCTTTTATAGATGGGTAAAGTGTAGCCCCCAGAAGGAAAAGAGAGAAGAATAGTAAATGGGACCTTGTTCACCAAACCTCAGGAAAGAAGAACTTGGCCTGGTGGAGGAGGAGCAAAGAGGTCCTTTAAATAAGAAATGAAAGAGGTTAGTTTAGGATAATTTTTTGAAGTCTTTGATATAAAGGGTAGAGAAACAACAGATATTATTTTACTTGGTATGCATCAAGATATTAATAAGTTCAAGATGGACATAATAACCGAGGAAACAAGATGTCTTATAAACTTTAATCTTGATAAACACATTCATCAGCCCACAGGATATAGGCCTGTGCGTATACCCCCTTCCCACCTAGCCCAGCGCCTCGAGGTAGTATGCATTCAGTCATCTGTGGAATACTGGTGACTGATGGCCTACTGCAAGGTCTTCTGGTTCTGTTGTCTGATCTGCCATCTCATACATGTGGGGCAGCAGGTCAGACCTGTACAATGGTTCCTCCAGTCAGGGTATTCATTGTCCGCAGAGTGCAAATGTCTTAAGAAAGTTTCTGACACATACATTTTCTGTCACCCCAAGTGTAGAAAGACTCCTTCCCTCTTCCCAAAGAGGGAGAGGAAGGAATTAGCTTTTCTCGGAGGTCTTGGTTGCATGAGCCAATACAGAGGTTTCCAGTTCTTCTTGGCTGACCCAACTTTGTGGAAGGGACAGCATTTGTCCATGAACGTTCCCACTGACCTTGAACTCAGAACATGGCAAGCCTTAAAAACGGAGTGGAGCAGGGACTGGGCAGCTATGGCGGACTCTGCTGAGAAGGGCCGTGGGGTTTTCTGGGCAGTGCTCAGGGCATCTCTCAGTGAAGTGGCAGCAAGATGAGTTCTGGAGGTCTCTGTCACCTCTTGGATCTCGAAGGTCATTCCCACCTGGCATCTTTCCCTCAACTTGTGTCCCAGGGGACATCATGTCCTCTCTGCCAAAGCTCTGAGCATGAGAGGGGATGCCTGTCCCGTCCAGCAGGGTGTGTACTTGTGGATTTTCTACCTTCATCTCTTAACACTCTCCACCTAGCCCAAAAGTCAGACTTGGTCATACTGAAGGTCTTGCAGGCACTGGCAGTTAAGACCGTTGCCACTTTATTATGACGTGAAGCCCTATCTGTTGCTTCAGCCGCCACATTGGCTGCTTACCAGTGATGCTAGCAGCAGGATGAAAGCCGGGAGATCTCCAGGCGAGCTGGGAGGGGGAACCAGGAGCCTCCAAGTCACATCCACCCATGTAGTCTCTGCCACCTCCTTCCCCTCACCCCTCAAATGCCCTTGGTATTGAAGGCTCTGAAAATTTTGGAGAGTCCTACTTATCTTAGGGGTTATTTCTTTTACATAAGTGAAGTGGACTGAGTGGGTCATTTTCCCCACCCATCTCCAGCAATCTCTACAGGCCACACTCTGAATGATTTCAGACAACATCTGGGAAGGAGCCGCTGCTGGTGTCTGTGCCGGCGACACTTCCCCTCCCCACCACGGCTCCAGTGGCCTCGTGCGGCTCCTCGCCTGGGTTCCACAGCCAGGGAGCCAGTGGCCGAAAGTGCGTGGGCCCTGGAGCTGAGCAGCCAGCCCCCGAAAGGAGCATCGGGGAAAGGGGAGGAATGGCTAGCGTGTGGGCAGCACAGCGTGTGGGAAGTCACCCGAGTCCCACGGCAAACGCTGCACCGTCAGCGAAGGTCGTGGATATAACTTGGTCTTCCTGAGATTTGACAGACCTTCCAGGATTTCAGTCTAGTAATTACTAGACTTGTCCATGGGGTCCTTTAGTCCTCCCCTGACCTCCCCATCCCCAGTTTAAATCTTTCTTACTCCTAGGCTCAATTTCTTTCATGTATTTGGTAAAATACTGACTGCCCATCCCCTTCTGAGAGAGATTTGTGTCTGGACAAGTGGGGGTGCGGGCCTGAACCCACACTACCCCTGGGCTGAAGGATGTCCATTTGGCTGGGGTGGAATGCCGGGAAGGGGGATGCAGAGCAGTTGCCAGGACTTAGGCCAGATGGAGGGCCAGCTCCGTCTCCACGAGTGACTTCCGCAAACCAAAGGCAGACGGGCCTTCTGCAGAGGGTTTCAGCAGCCCTAAGCTTAATAGGATCTAGTTCTGGTGTCACGATCTCGCGGTCCGTGAGTTCGAGCCCCGTGTCAGGCTCTGGGCTGATGGCTCGGAGCCTGGAGCCTGTTTCCGATTCTGTCTCCCTCTCTCTGCCCCTCCCCTGTTCATGCTCTGTCTCTCTCTGTCCCAAAAATAAATAAAAAACGTTGAAAATTTAGTTCTGGAGGAGACATGTGGATTAGGATAGCTCCATCTTGGTTTAGACACTGCCTCACCTGTGCTGTTTGTTGGAAGTACTTAGCTTGTCTAATAGCATCGTGGGATACATATGTTCCTTATTTTTAGAATATCCGTATCCCACCTATCGGCCCAGAAGTCGGTTTTCTCATCTGTCTAAATCCCATGAGCCCTCAAGGGGCCAGGTTTCATTTGGGCCCTCACCTTCATGGCATCACAGCTTAGATGTCCAGATCTGTAAACACCCCTAAATCTACTTTTCCTCACATGATGCCCCTGTTTGCCCTCAAAGCCTGTCTGATGTCAAGGATGGGGTGGGGGGAGCAGGATGTGGAACAGCACAGAAGTGAGAACTGTCCTCGTGAGAGGGTGGGTGAACACAGGCTATCCTCTCCTGTTCCAGGCTTGCTGTGATCCAAAGTCTGTTCTATCCAGGATCTTTACTTTTTTTTTTTTTTTTTTAAGTTTATTTATTTATTTTGAGTGTACTTGGGCATGAGTTGGGGAGGGCAGAGAGAGAGGGAGATAGAGAATCCCAAGCAGGCTCCGTCCTGTCAGCACAGAGCCCAACAGGAGGCTCAAACCCACGAACCGTGAGATCATGACCTGAGCCAAACCAAGAGTCAGACGCTTAACCGACTGAGTCACCCAGGTGCCCCGACCCAGGATCTTTAAAGGCCCACCTCTCAAGCTTCCGTGCCCAGTGTCTTTCCCCAAACCACGCAGAAGTACATGGAATGAAAATTGCAGTTCTACCCCCTCCCGCTTCCCTCTCCCTAAAGCCTGTGTGTGTACGTGTGTGTACGTGTATACATATACTTAATATATCATGGAGATCTTTCCATCTCACCACATCTAAATTTATGCTCTTGAAAAGGTTTTTTTCTAAATCTCTCCCAGCAGTAATAGAAAATACCAAGTACCTGAAATCTGCCTCAACACTATATGAAGTTCATTTCTTCTTATTCTTGTGGAGTTGTGAATGGGGAACGTGTGTTCTCCTGTTGTCCATAAATCATTCCTGAGGTCTTTGAAACTGTATTATAATGCTGTATTCAAGCCAGTCTTCTGAAAAAGTGCTAAGTGAGGCTGGGAGCAGGGGGAGGTGACAGTCGTTTGTTTAGGCACAGGACTTTTGAACACCCGTAGTGTCCTGTATAAGCCTGAAGCCTTTCCCTACCTTCTGTCCAACTAGTCACTACCCTGACCTAGTGCTGTTATGGGTCAAACTCAGTAGCAGTCAGCATGGGCAAGGACTCGCCACAGTTGTGTGGAGACTGTCATGTTCCTTCAGCATGATGATGACCTTCAATTTTGGAAGTGGTTAAACCAAGAAAGGTCTGAGCTAGCTGGTCAGATAGCAACATTCTCTACCCTTCTGGCCACCGGTGAGCCTGCCTGGGTGTTCACCCAACCTCTTTGATCAGCAGAGTTCCAAGCACTTACAATAGCTATTTGGAGTGCCTAAGAAGGAACTGAGGCCAGCTGAATCACACTGGGTATATAGGCATATCTCCAAGGTATTGTGGGTTCAATTCCAGACCACTGCAGTAAGTGAATGTCAAGATAAAGCGAATCAGACAAATTCTGTGGTTTCTCAGGGCACATAGAAGTGATGTTACAGCGTGTAATCTAGCAGGTGTGCGATAGCACTTTGTCTAAAAAGATGTACGTATTAATTAAAAAATACATTATTGCAAAAAATGCTAATCACTATCTGAGCTTTCACTGAGTCATAATCACTGATGACAGATCACATGACAAAAATAATAATAATGAAAAAGTTTGAAATATTGCGAGAATCACCAAAATGTGACACAGAGACACGAGGTGAGCAGTTGCTGCTGGAAAAATGGCACCTACAGACTTGCCTGCTGCAGGGTTACCACGGACCTTCAGTGTAATAACATTTTGGGGCGCCTGGGTGTCTCAGTCAGTTAAGCTTCCCACTTCGGCTCAGGTCATGATCTCACCCTTCGTGAGCTCGAGCCCCTCATCGGGCTCTGTGCTCAGCTCAGAGCCTGGAGCCTGCTTCAGATTCTGTCTCTCCCTCTCTCTCTGCCCCTCCCCTGCTCGCAGTCTGTCTCTCTCTCTCAAAAATAAACCAACATTAAAAAAAATAAATTTAAATTTAAAAAATTTAAATTTTCAATGAAAAGAAACGGCAGTGTCTGCAAAGCATAATAAAAATGAGGTGTGCCTGTAACCCCCAGATGGCCCTGCAGGAAAAGCACGGCAGGAAGGCCGGTGCCACTGTGGGAGTTCTCTGAATGCCCAGAACACAGACCTGGAGGACTATGTACTGGTGTGGGGTTTCCAGAAAACCTCTGACAAGCAAATTCAGTTCAGGGCCAGGAGGTTGTCACAGGGCTGCAGGCAATGTACATGGAGAGACGTGCATACATGGGGCGGGTTCACGTCAGAAATGGGTGGGAAGCTAGCCGCATGAGTATTGTCAGTATTGTCTGACGCAAAGCTGCACGAGTACCATGGAGGCGGCCAGACTCACCCGGGCATGGATTGTAAGTTAGCATCTTTTTTTTTTTTAATTTTTTTTTTTAACGTTTATTTATTTTTGAGACAGAGAGAGAGAGACAGAGCATGAACGGGGGAGGGGCAGAGAGAGAGAGGGAGACACAGAATCGAAAGCAGCTCCAGGCTCCGAGCCATCAGCCCAGAGCCCGACGCGGGGCTCGAACTCACGGACCGCGAGATCGTGACCTGAGCTGAAGTCGGATGCTTAACCGACTGAGCCACCCAGGCGCCCCTAGCATCTTTTGGTAGATCAACTTCTCCTGGTAAAGGAGCACGCACATCTCTGGCCTCTTGTCAAAGGAGGTATACTTGCCATGGGGAGAGGGGCCCTAGTTTTGCTGGGAGCAGCTCTGCACCTGACCATGGGCCTATTCGTGCCCCTGACTAGGGGAGCTCCCTGACCAGTACCTTTCTGGGAAAGCAGAGCCGCAGCAGGATGGAAGGCCCTGCCCAAGGGGAGCTCTGAGACTCTTGAGGGGCCAGATCAAGTGTTAAAGGGACTATTTCTCTCCCCCTTCCCCCACCCCCTCCCCCTCCCCTCTGAAAACCTCAGACTGGCCTCCATTAAAGGGATTTGTAATCCGGTTACCTGCCAGGTTTCATCCCTGTCTGGCTAGTATTTTTTTAGGAAGACATTCCTAGAAAGTAGCTGCTAAGAGTCTTAGAGCCTCTTTCTTTCTTCTTTCAAAAGCCTAGAGTGTTATTTGATCCCTCTACCCACTGTCTCCTTCATGCCCCTCCTCATCTTTTCTCCTCTTCCAGGATGACCCTAGTGCTCCCCACAAAATCCAGGAAGCTCTCAAGTCCTGCCTGAAAGAGGAGGAGTCATTTAACATCCAGAACTCCATGTCACCCAAACTTGAGGGTGGCAAAGGTGACCAGGCTGACTTGGAGGTGAACTGTCTTCAGAATAACCTAACCTAAAGCAGAACAAGAAGAGAGGAAATGGGGGGAGGGGGGGTGCGGGGAGAAACATGACCTCCTCTTGTACAGAGTCTATTTCTTGTAACCATTTGTTAAACTCTTTTCTTTTTCTGATCTCATGGCATGCTTTGATGTATTTTGTACAGGAGGGGAAACACACACACACACACACACACACACACACACACACACTAAGCAAAGAACCCAAACAAAATTGCATACGTTGGGTTGTTTTGTCTGTGCTGTCTGTACATTGCTTCTGCTGCTGTGATTTCTAAACCTACGCTGTTATTCAACTACTTTTTTTTTGTACTTTGACCCACCTTTTTTTGAAATAAGAGTAAAAAACAAAGTTCTTGAAATAAAACTTTTTAAAAAGCCATTTTCCTAATGTCATTGTGTCCACTCACCACCCATTCTTGTCAGTTTGAGTTGGAATTCTTACCTTCACTAAAAGCGTATATTTGTACATGTTTGAAATCCCAGAAATGGTCTATATATTAGCTTAGATGGCCATAACAAAATACCACAGACTGGGTGGCTTAAACAATAGATATGTCTGGAGGCTGGGTGTCCCAGATGAAGGTACCACCAGAGTCGGTTTCTGGCAGGGCCTCTCTTTCTGGCTCGCAAACAGCCACCTTCTTGCTCTATCCACCAATGGCCTTTTCTCTATGCACACGTGGAGAGGGAGGTCTCTGGTGTTACTTCTCTTCTGATAAGGATGCCAGTCCTATGGATTAGGGCCCATTTAACCTTAATTACCTCTTTATAAGCCCATCTCCAAATACAGTCACATTAGGGGTTAGGGCTTCAACATGCAACATTTGGGATGACACAATTCAGTGCATGAGTCTGTAGCGCCTATTATTAAAAATACCCTTTCCTAGGGGTTCCTGGCTGGCTCAGTCAGTAGTGCGTGCTACTCTTGATCTCAGAGTCATGAGTCCCCAGCCCCATGTTGGTTGTAGAGTTTACTAAAAAAAAAAAAAAAAAAAAAAAAAAAACATTCCTTCTTTCATAAATATTTACTGAGCACTTAGCCAGGCGTTACACTAGATGCCAGGAACCCTGGAAGAATAAGACATACCCTAACCTAAGGAAATTAACAGTATACTTGAGAAACAGAATTCTAAATAAATAATTATAATACACTGTGCCAATGTCATAATAGAGGTATATACAAATCTGTAAGTGTTGGAATTACTAGTTTAGAAAGGCTTCAAGGAGAGAGCTTTAAGTTGGACTTTGAAGGATGAGGAGGCATTTTTCAGAATCATGTGGGAAGAGAGGACATTCAAGGCAGCAGGAGGATACCCATAGGAAAGTCTTGCCATATGACCAAAGATTGTGAGAGGGAGGTGTCCTAGGTAATGAGGCTGGAAAGGGCAACTTAGGACAGATTGTGAAGGGCCTTGAATGCCATTAAACATGCTGAAACAATGTCAGATTTCTTTTTCTTTTCTTCTCTTTCCTTTTCTTCTCTTTCCTTTTCTTTTCTTTTCTTTTCTTTTTATGGTTTCAGGTGTAGAATTTAGTGATTCATCACTTAAATACAGCACCCAGTGCTCATCCCAACAAGTGCCCTCCTTAATGCCCATCACCCATCTAGCCCATCCCCCCCCCACCTCCCCTCCATCAACCCTCAGTTTGTTCTCTGTATTTAAGACTCTCTTGTGGTTTGCCTCCCTCTCTGTTTTTATCTTATTTTTCCTTCCCTTCCCCTATGTTGATCTGTTTTGTTTCTTCACATATGAGTGAAATCATATGATATCTTTCCCTGACTGACTCATTTTGCTTAGCATAATACCCTCCAGTTCCATCTTGCAAATGGCAAGATTTCATTATTTTTTGTCGCTGAGTAATATTCCTGTGTGTGTGTGTGTGTGTGTGTGTGTATCACATCTTTATCCATTCATCAGTTGGACATTTGGGCTCTATCCATTTGGCTATTGTCGATAGTGCTGCTATAAATATTGAGGTGCATGTGCCCCTTTGAATCAACATTTTTGTATTTATTCTTTGGATAAGTACCTAGTAGTGCATTTGCTGGGTCATAGGGAAGTTCTATTTTTAATTTTTGAGGAACCTTCATACTGTTTTCCAGAGTGGCTGCACCAGTTTGCATTCCCACCAATAATGAAAAAGTGTTCCCTTTTCTCTGCATCCTTGCCAACATCTGTTGTTTGCTGAATTGTTAATTTTAGCCATTCTGACAGGTGTGAAGTGGTATCTCATTGTGGTTTTGATGTGTATTTCTCTGATGATGAATAATATTGAGCATCTTTTCATGTGTCAGTTGGCTATCTGGATGTCTTCTTTGGGAAAGTGTCTATTCATGTCTTCTGCCCATTTCTTCACTGGATTATTTGTTTTTTGGGTGTTGAGTTTGATAAGTTCTTTATATATTTTTGGATACTGACCCGTTATCTAATATGTCATTTACAAATATCTTCTCCCATTCCATCGGTTGCCTTTTTGTTTTGTTGATTGTTTTCTTCGTACCTCATCAGATTTGTTTTCTAAGAAGACAGCTCTGGAGAGAGTGGTGACGGCAAACAGAATGGAGATTGTATCAGTGCAGGCAACAAACAAGGGTGGATTCGAGAGACAATTAGGAGTTCAAATAGCCAGAATTACTACTGGGAGAGTTTTCTAGAATTTTGCCTATGTTCAATCTGTGATAATTCCAATAACTGGAATTGCTGTGTGTGTGTTTCTGTTGCCTAATTTCTGCTACTTCTCCTGATCTGTCTTCCCAAATGCCTCGTTATTCTTTATTTTGTGATGGACATTGTATTTGGAAATAGTTTATTGAAATATTTTAAGGCCTAGGATGATTTCTTCCTTTAGAAAAGGTTTTGTTTGTTTGTTTGTTTGCTTGCTTGCTTGCTTGCTTTCTTGCTTGCTTGTTTGCTTTCTTGCTTCTATCAGGTGCCCAGGGGCCCTAGAATTCTGGGATCACATTATTCCAGATCAAGGTTGGAGATTTTCCAGGCCACTGAAACCAGTCCTATCAGACTGCAAGGGCTGGTTTGGTTTGGGTTCATCTTTACCTCTAGGGCACAATCTTCTGGGGCCACAGCCCCAAAAAGGCAGTGGTTTACCAGCATCTTTCCACCTTTGGTGGGCCCTGTGCTCCAACTTGCCCCCCATGCCCCCAAATGTTTGGAAACACTACTGTCCTCACCCCCTCTTCCAAATGGGTAAGTGCCTCCAGGGAAGAAGTGGCCCTAAATGCTGGGCTCATCCGTCTGATTTCCTGTCCTCTCTGGGACGTCAGCCTTGTAATTCTTTAGTATCTTGTTAGCTCTCTGATGCTTTTCAGATGTTTGCACAGCTTTTGGTGTCCTTAGTGGAAGGGTTGGTCCAAATTTACCTAGTCTCCCATTTACTAACAACAGAAGTCCTCTGTTTTCATCTTGGGACTCTTGCCCAGACGGCATTCAGCTGGTGCCATGAGCTCAGTCTGCTCTTTGCTATTGGATAGGGCTGCAAATTAGGATGTTGGGTTATGGCCTGTGTGTATTATGGCTTCCTAACCTGATGCTTATCCACTTTAGGGGGTTTGGCATGGTTTTACTTAGGATTTCCTGTACTCTCTGAATTAGGGGACAGACCTGTCTTTCATGGTTAGGCACCTCTGGCTCCTTTCACGAGGAGGCCCAGTCAAGAGGGATTTTTTGTGAAAGTACTTTGTAAGTTCTAAATCCCATCCAGACATGAGGGTTTGTTAGTATCATGTTTTGTTTTTCTCACAAGAGTATTATGGGATGCAGATCACTGCCCTTGGCTCTGTCCCACCTTCACAGCATACGCAGGAGGGATAGAAAAACCCAGATCTGAAGGGGAGCAGGAGACAAAGCAGGTAACTCTAATGAATAGAGTTACCAGGTGTCACCAAGAGTCTTTGACCCAATGAAGAGGCTGCTGTGTTGCAATAGGATATACTGATGTCTATCTGTGCTGGCCCTCTTTCCTGCCAGAGTGTTTGTGCCTCTCAATGATTGTGCTCCAGGAGGCCAGCCAGCATCCTCTCTGGGGACCTCAGCTCTGCTGTCAGCTCACTCACCCGCCCCTCCATGATTATCTAGTGCTTGAGACATCCCCCTTCGGCTCCCTCGTGCTGTCAGGCGATGGGCCCTAGATCCCTCCTCTCTGTTTCTTCCACCCCACTCCATAGCCTGCTTTGTGTCCTCCTCTCTAAAGAAAGGAAAAACCAAAAATGTAGGAAAATTAGGCATCACAGAAGAAAGTTCATTTGTCTAGGCGCCTTTCAGCACTGATGGATCGCTTCACTTAGGAGGAGTGTGCACGCAGTGCTGAGCCATCTGTCTCTACAGGGCACATCCCTGCCACATACGCCTCACCTGTGTCAGCTTCCTGGGGCTGCCGTAACAGATGAGCACAAACGGAACAGCTAACACAACAGAAATGTATTCTCTCTCCATGAAGGCCAGAGTTCTAGAGTCAAAGTGTCAGTGGGGCTGTGCTCCCTCCGACTGTTCCAGGGAAGAATCCTTCCTCACCTCTTCCTAGCTTCTGGTGGTTGGCCGATAAACCCTGGCATTCTTCGGCTTGTAATCACATCACTCCAATTTCTGCCTCTGACTTCATATGGCCATCTTCCCTTTGCATGTCTCTGTCTCTTTACCAGGCCTTCTTATAAGGACACCAGTCATTGGATTTAAGGTCCCCTCTAATTCATTATAACCTCCTCTCAACTTGATTACAGCTGCAAAAACCCTATTTCCAAATAAGATTGTACTCACAGGTAATGGAAGTTAGACTTCACTATATCTTTTTGGTGAGACACAGTTCAACTCACAAGCATACCTTACCATTTTTAACATTTTTTTAATGTTTATTTATTTTTGAGAGAGAGAGAGAGAGAGACAGAGCATGAGCAGGGGAGGGGCAGAGAGAGAGAGAGAGAGAGGGAGACACAGAATCTGAAGCAGCCTCCAGCTCTGAGCTGTCAGTAAAGAGCCCGACACGGAGCTTGAACTCACGAACCATGAGATCATGACCTGAGCCGAAGTCAGATGCTCAACCAACTGAGCCCCTTACCCTACCATTTACAATACACTTCATAGCCATGGTCTTCTCACATCCCTACCGGAGTCTGGCGTTGGAGTCTTAGGACCGGAAAGCATCAGTGACGATATTGGAACCCAGGCTTTATTTTTTTTTTTTCTTTTTGGAACCCAGGCTTTAAACTTCTATTTCAGTGTCCTTTCCTCTGTGTGACATCATACCACAGACACAGTTCTTTGTCCTTTCTCATATAATTTATAGAAATGAAAGGTTAGCCTGTGCTCTGAAAAGCAGCACTAACACCAGACTCAGAGCTAGAAGGCTCCTAAGTGGAGTCAGATGACCTCTCTGAACCTAAGGTTCTCCATCTGTAAAGTCCTCACCTCTTCACAGGACCACCTAGGCATCAGGGATTACAGCAAGGAACAAAATGGACCAAAGCCCTGCCCGATGGAGCTTACTTCCCAGGGTCATGATGTGCATACAAGGTAAGGTATGTGAATGTATTCTGAAAAGTAGAAGGGGCTGTACAAACCCACCCTCCAAGCCCAAGGGAAAGGGACGTAAAGGCAACTTTATTGGTCAAACAAGCAGTGAGGTGTGTGAGCACCGCCACCCCTGAGAACGGTAGCAGAGGCTCCTCCCTCAGCCCTGGAGCCCCTCACAGGCATATGAGAAGCTTCGGGGAGGGGAGAGTCTCTACTCAACCGAACATGGAGGTGATGTCTCCTGGGCGTGCAACCATGAGAGTATACAAAGTGGGAGTGACGAAGAAATGCACAGTTACCCTGAGGGATTTGGTGGCCAGTCAGACTACGCAGTACCTTGGCCAGAAGTTCATCAAAGCTAAAAGAAGGATGTGTCGATCACAAGGGTCGGCTTCGGGAGGTATAGTGCATGCAATTCTGAGGTATATATGTAGGAGCAGAACTGCTAGGATGGAATTTAGCCGACCTTTACCTTGACGAGATCATGTGAAGGTGGCTCTATCAATCAGCAACTCCCACCAGCAGTGGATAAGAGTTGCCTTTGCTGCACACCCTCATCAGCACGTGATATTCTCACACTTTTTAAATTTTAGCCACTCTTTAGGCATGTTGTGGCATTTGCATTCTCTCCATATGTTTATTCGTCATCTACATTTCTGCTTTGTTTTTATTTTTTTAAATATTTATTTATTTTTGAGGGAGAGAGAGACAGAGCGTGAGCGGAGAGGGGCAGAGAGAGAGAGAGAGAGGGAGACACAGAATCCGAAGCAGGCTCCAGGCTCTGAGCCGTCAGCGCAGAGCACGACGCTGGGCTTGAACCCACAAACCGTGAGATCATGACCTGAGCCAAAGTCGGACGCTTAGCCGACTGAGCCACCCAGGTGCCCCATTATTTTGATTTTCTTAATGTTTATTTATTTACTTTTTTTTGAGAGAGAGAGAGAGAGAGAGAGAGAGAGAGAAAATGAGTAGGGGAGGGGCAGAGAGATCAGAAGCAAGCCGTGTGCTGATAGCAGAGAGCCCGATGTGGGGCTCAAAATCACAAACAGTGAGATCACGACCTGAGCCGAAGTTGGACGCTCAACTGACTGAGCCCCCCCAGGTGCCCCCCCATTTCTGCTTTTGTGAAGCATCTTCTTAACTCTTTAGCCCGTTTTTCTCTTAGACTATCTTATACCCCATTTATGGTCTGTTTTATTGGTCAATATGTATTGCAAATATCTTCTCCCACTCTGTGGCTTGCAATTTCATACTCCTGATGTTTAATTAATATTAACCTTAATTTTTATGTAGTCAGACTTATCAATTTTCCTTTGCAGTTCCAAAATCATTCCTGGAAACTTGCTTCCACCTAGGGTGCTCAAAGTCACATGAGGACATCACTTACATCCTAATAGCAAGAAAAAAGTCAGATAACCTGCACAATCATGACTTCTTGGGCTCTTCAAAGAGCTCGGGTCACAAGGCAGCCAGATAAATTGAAATCCAGAGGGCAGCAAGCCCCTTCAAAGAGAGAACACATGGATTTTGTCCATGGCAGAACCTGGAAGGAAGGGACAGCACCCTAAAAATGGGAAGGGAGACAGCCATGTGGTAATGAATTCATAAAGGCAGAGTTTAGCTTGACAGGTCAGAATCTCTGGAAGCTCCAGACACAAGGGTTGTCTGCAGTCTTTCACGCGCTCTTTTCCATAAGCCTCAATTGGGTGCTCACGAGAAAAACTGGGTGCTCACGAGAAAAATCGGGTGGGGAGCATGAGACCTGAGAGCATCCAGTTAGTGCTGCGCAAGAACAAGACAACACCCACTTTCCAGACTCTTCTGTCAATCAAAGCAAAGCCTTAAGCTTCTGGAAACTTTCCTGTTCCCACAAGCAGGAAAAATGAACTGCCTCTGAGGGTAAGAGCACAGCCACCTGTCTCTGCAGGGGCGGGAAGCTCCTCTCCCCGCTACAAGCCTCATTTGCAATAACCGTGAGGGAAGAACAGAATCCTTTTGCCATCAGTTCCAAGCAAAGGTATGATTTAGGGGGTGAATGCAAACACAATGCCCCTGGGGAGGAGGGGAGGGGGACCCAGACCCTGCGTGCAAAGGCGTGCAGCCTCTTGGAGGCTAAAGACTGTCTAAAGACTGGCTCCCACCCCGGACTCCCCTCACATACAAGTCCCAGAGTTTGGCTGGCAAGGAAGGGAAGGGCAAGAACGGGAAGAAAGGCCCACCCTGAGACTCAAGTGTGCAAGGTCTATCTAAGCGTGAAGCTGAAACAGGAAAAAAATGACAAAAACTGCCCCCATCACGGGTCCTGCCCTGGTTAACAAGCAACAGCAGTTTACACCTGAGGGAGTGGGAAGAGCAAGAGACCCTCCTCTGAGGTTCAGACACACAGGGCCTGCTGACAGTGGAACGCAGAAACACTGAGGAAAACACTCTGGCATCTCAGGCCTCACATGAATCAAAAGGTGGCAGCAGCTTTGCCCATTGGAGAAGTTCTAGCAACAGCAAAACCCAAGCTCAGCTCTACTATTGACTGGACTGATTCGATCCCTGTTCTGAACAACCTAACAGAAAAGAGACATGCCCATCTTTGGGCATCAAGACTATTTACCTAACGCTCTACCCTTCTTTTACACACAATATCTAGCATTTATTCCACACCCAGAAATGAAAGAGAAAAGAAAAACCACTGTCAAATGATAAACGGGTCAAAACAACCAGACCAAAGGATGACCCAGGTAATGAAACTACCAGAGACTAATCTGTTAAAGGATCCAGTGGAAAAGACAAACAACATGCATAAACAGATGGAGAATATGAGCAGAAACACAGAAACTACAAAAAAGGAGTCATGAAAATGGTAGAAATAAACAGCAAAAAGATCACCACAAAACCAGAAGTGAGGAATCCCTTCAACTATATTAACAACGTGGAAAATAAAATTCAGAACAATTTTACAAGGATAAAGAGGGGCATTACATAATGAGAAAGATAGTTTATCAAGAAGACAGGACAGAGGTGCCTGGTGGCTTAGTTGGTTAAGCATCCAACTCCGGCTCAGGTCATGATCCCACAGTTTGTGGGTTTGACCCCTGCGTCAGACTCTGAGACAGCTCAGAGCCTGGAGCCTGCTTCGGATTCTGTGTCTCCCTCTCTCTGCCCCTTCCCCACTCATGCTCTGTCTCTGTCTCTCAAAAATGAATAAACATTAAAAAAATTTTTTTTGAAAGAAGACAATTCTAAAAGTGCATAAACCTAATGACAACTTCAAAGTATACAAAGCAAAACCTGATTGGAAAAAAAAAAAGCAAAACCTGATTGAAATCAAAGAAGAAATAGCTAAACTACACTTATAGTTGGAGTTTTGTTTCTCTTTCTTTTTTAAGAGAAAATTTATTTTGAGAAAGAGAGCTTGCCAGTGGGGAGAGGGACAGAGAGAGAAAGAGACAGAGAATCCTCAGCAGGATCCATGCTGTCAACACCCAGGGGTCGATCGCATGACCATGAGATCATGACCTGAGCCAAAATCAAAAGGTGGGATGCTTAACTGACTGAGCCACCCAGGGTTCCCTATAGTTGGAATTTTCAATGCTCCTTCTCAGGATATGGAAACCAAAAAGTCATTAAAGATACAAAATACAGGAATAACACTATCAACCAACTTGATCTAATTGATCTTTCCAGAATACTGCCCCCTACAACAGCAGAATACACAGTATTTTCAAGTGTGCATAGAACATTAGTCAAGATAGATGATATTCTGAGCCATAGGGACACCTCGTTGGCTCAGTCAGTATAGCATGCAATTCTTGATGGGTTGTAAGAGCCCCATGTTGGGTATAGAGATTACTTAAAAATTAAAAAAAAAAAAATCCTAAAAAAAAAAAAAAGGAAAAGCTTTTAAGATGATAGTCTGGGCCATAAAATAAATCTCAAAATGTAAATATATTGAAATCATACAAAGTGTGTCCTGACTAAAATAGAATTA
Organism: Panthera uncia; assembly: GCF_023721935.1. Lineage (NCBI taxonomy): Eukaryota > Metazoa > Chordata > Mammalia > Carnivora > Felidae > Panthera > Panthera uncia. The sequence goes on along the minus strand of NC_064816.1, from coordinate 15,951,003 downwards.
AACTAGTAATCAATAATAAAGATATCTGGAAACCCCCACCTCCAAATATTTGGAAATTAAACCACACATTTTGACCCACAGTTCAAAAACTAAATCACAAGAGAAATAAAATATTTTTTATTGAATGAAAATGAAAACACAGCAGATCAAAATTTGGGGAACAGAGTTAAAGCAGTGCTTAAAGGGAGATTTAGCATTACATGCTCTTATTTAAAAAGATTTCAGAGGACACCTGTGTGGCTCAGTTGGTTGAGCATCTCTTGAGTCAACTCAGGTCACGATCCCACAGCCCTGCATCAGGGGGAGTTTAAGATTCTCTCTCTCCCTCTGACTCTCTCCCCTGCTCATGCGTTCTCTCTCTCTCTCTCTCTCTCTCTCTCAACAAACAAACAAACAAACAAACAATGAGAGACTGGGTCACGCAGCACTACAAGTCCTACAGACATTGAACTAATAATGAAGAATGTTGTGAATGATTTGATGCCAATAACTTTATTAGTCTCAACGAAAAGGACAAATTCCTTCAAAGACAACTAGTACTAAAACTCAATCAAGAAGAAATAGATAACTGTAAGAGCCCTATATTTATTAAAGTAATTGAATTCATAGTTGAATTGTATTGATAAAATGTTTTATTTTGAAAAAAATTGAGAATTTCTGCTCTTTGAAAAACACTATTAGGAAAGGGAAAAGATAAGACAGAGGGAGGAGAAAATATTTGCAAAACACATATCTGATAAAGTACTTGTATTCAGGATAAAGAACTATTACAATTCAATATATGAAGACAACCCAATATTTTATTTTATTTTTAAATGTTTTATTTATTTTTGAGAGAGAGAGAGAGCAGAGTACAAGCAGGGGAGGGGCAGAGAGAGAGGGAGACACAGAATCCGAAGCAGGCTGCAGGCTCTGACCTGTCAGCACAGAGCCTGAGGTGGGGCTGGAATCCAGGAACCGTGAGATCATGACCTGAGCTGAAGTCAGATGCTTAACCAACTGAACCACGCAGGCGCCCCTGAAGACAACTCAGTATTTAAACAAGCAAACTATTTGAACAGACATATCAATATAAAATATATTTTGGGGGTTCCTGGCTGGCTCAGTGGGAAGAGTGCTCAACTCTTGATCTTGGGTCATGAGTTCAAGCCCCACATTGGATATAGAAATTACTTTTTTTAAAAAAGATATTTGGGGGGCGCCTGGGTGGCTCAGTCGGTTGAGCGTCCGACTTCGGCTCAGGTCATGATCTCGCAGTCCGTGAGTTCGAGCCCCACGTCAGGCTCTGGGCTGATGGCTCAGAGCCTGGAGCCTGCTTCCGATTCTGTGTCTCCCTCCCTCTCTGTCCCTCCCCCGTTCATGCTCTGTCTCTCTCTGTCTTAAAAATAAATAAATGTTAAAAAAAAATTAAAAAAGATATTTGGTAACAAATAAGCACATGAGAAGATACTCAACATTGTCAGTGTTTAGGGAAATGCAAATTGGAACTACAATAAGATATCATTCGATAGCTGGTAGAATTGCTAAAATTAAAAAGACTGACAATACCAAGTGCTGGTAAGGATGTGGAGCCACTGGAACTCTCAAACATTGCTTCTGGGAAAGCACTCTGGAAAATAGCCTGGCAGTTTCTTATAAAGGCAAACACACATTCACCCCATTAATTGCATCTCTAGATACTTAATAGAAATAAAATATACGTCCATACAAAGACCTATGTGTGTGTGTGTGTGTGTGTGTACAGCAATTTTATTCATAATCACCAAAAACAGAGAACAACCCAAATGTGCAACAACTGTGAACACATAAACTGTGGTACAGCCTTACAATGGGAAACTGTTTAGCAACAGAAAGGAATGAGGTATTTATATGCATGTGAACATGGATGAATCTCAAAAGTAACAGGTTGAGTTAAAGGAGTCAGAATCAAGGGGTTATATACCAAGGTGCCTGGCTGGCTCAGTCAGTAGAGCATGTGACTCAACATCTCAGGGTTGTGAGTTCAAGCCCCACGTTGGGTGTAGGGTTTACTTAAAGGTTGCATACTATTTTACATTCTGGAAAAGGCAACACTATAGGGACAGAAAATAAATCAGTGGCTGTCAAGTGGCTGAGGATAGAAGGAGAGAATTGCACAAACGCATAAGGAAATGTTCTATAACTTCCTTGTGCTGGTGGCTACACAGGCCCATCAAACTGTATATTTTAAAAAGGTGAATTTTGCACCTTGTGTCAGGAGTCTCCAAGATCATCCCCAGGTATAACGATTCACTAGCAGGATTTACAAGAGTCAGCACACAGTCCTATTCACAGCTAAGATTTATTACACTGAAAGCAATACAAAGCAAAATCAGCAAGGAGAAAAGGCTCGGAGAGGCAAGTCCAGAGAGAACAAGGGGTGAGCTTCCAAGAACTCTCTCCCAGTGGAGTCAACACAGGACACACTTAATTCCTCTAGCAATGAATTGTGCAAACAGATTTGAAATGTGGTCTATCGGGGAAGCTCAAAGAGATTCAGTGCCCAGAGTTGTTAATGGAGAGCTGGTTATGTAGGCCCCCACTGCTTAGCATGTAACAAAATTCTGGTCTCCCAGAAGGCAAGGCAGGTGTTCAGTGTAAATAAACCTCATTGTTTGCAGAAACAGTTCAGGCACAGTGAGGCACTGGTAAGAGGGAGTGTGAGAACCCTTCTGATATCTGAGTTCCCAGACACCAGCCATGGATCAACCTTGTAAGCAGTCCTTTCCCCAGGTGGGCTATATTAACTCTTTTCTACACCTATCTCAACGAACCTAACCCAAAAAAAGAAAGAGAAAAAGAAACAGTTCCCTATGTTAATATGATGAAAGTACTTTCCTGGGGCTCCTGTATGGCTCAGTTGGTAGAGGATGCGACTCTTGATCTCGGGGTTTGAGTTTGAGCCCCTACCTTGAGAGTAGAGATTACTTAAATCTTAAAAAACAACTTTTTAGAATTGTAGAATAATTCCATATTTTTTCACAAAAACTATGTTTTGCCTTTCATATTTAGTTGTGCAATCAGGGTGGGCTAGAGCTGGCTTACACAGGCTCAAGAGAAAGTTTGTTAAATGTTCACGTATTTTGTGAGCCAATTGTTAAATACAGCGATTACTAAAAATTAACCTGTATAAACTGAACAATTAAATAGATTATGTAAAAAACAAAAGCAATAAAAAAATAGCCCAAATTCATCACTTCCTACTCATTTTACTTTTATCTCTGTTCTTGAGGTTATTGATGTCAGTTGAATCTGTATGGAAATACCATCTACGTACTGCTAACACGCGTTCTTTTCCTCCTACTCTGCCTTCAGTGACCTTACGTTGGTTGCTTAGAATCAGCCAGGGTAGGAGTATTTACACCACAGAACTCACTAAACGTTGGAAGTCAGGGATTTTGCCCTTTGGGGAGCAGCAGGTTGTTGAATATTCATCAAGCACACTGCTGGGATTGATTTTTGTAAATGACATTAGGTAGGGATCTAATTTCATTTGGAGGGGTATCCAGTTGGTCCAGCATCATTTACTGAAAAGGCTCATTTCTCATTTCCCTCCCCATTTCTCATTTTGCCATTGCTCTATCGCTTTTGCATTATTCAAAGGTATCTGTATGAATGGGTCTGTATCTGAGATCTTCACTCTTCCTTTGATCTACTTGTCTACCTCAGCACCACTATCACACTGTGTCCCCAGATTCATTTAAACCTTGATATCCAGTATACCAAGCCCTCTCAGTTTGTTTCCCAAAAGTATCCTAGCAATTCTGAGTGCTTTCCATTTCTACATACACTTTAGTAACGGCTTGTCGGGTTCCACCAAAACAAAAGCATAAACAAAAACCCTTGAGATTTTGATTGGAACTGGGTACAATCTTAGGTCAATCTGGAGAGAATTGATCTTTACAACATTGAGTTGTCCAATCAATGAACATAGTCTATCTCTCCATTTATTTGCATCTTCTAGAATTTCTCTAAATATTGTTCTATAGATTTCTACATGAAGTGTATTTGTTAGATTTCTTAACAGGTATTTGATTTGTTTATAGTATTAGTATTATAAGCAAAGCCCGATGCGGGGCAGGAACCTACGAACTGTGAGATCATGACCTGAGCCGAAGTCGGACACTCAACCGACTGAGTCACCCAGGCGCCCCTAACCCTCTTTTTTTTTTTCAATATATGAAGTTTATTGTCAAATTGGTTTCCATACAACACCCAGTGTTCATCCCAAAAGGTGCCCTCAATACCCATCACCCACCCTCCCCTCCCTCCCACCCCCCATATCAACCCTCAGTTTGTTCTCAGTTTTTAAGAGTCTCTTATGGTTTGGCTCTCTCCCACTATAACCTCCTTTTTTTTTTTCTTTTCCCTTCCCCTCCCCCATGGGTTTCTGTTAAGTTTCTCAGGATCCACCTAAGAGTGAAAACATATGGTGTCTGTCTTTCTCTGTATAGCTTATTTCACTTAGCATAACACTCTCCAGTTCCATCCATGTTGCTACAAAGGGCCATATTTCATTCTTTCTCATTGCCACGTAGTACTCCATTGTGTATATAAACCACAATTTCTTTATCCATTCATCAGTTGATGGACATTTACCTAACCCTCTTTTTAAAAAACTGTTTATTTATTTTGAGAGAGAGTGAGCAGGGGAGGGACAGAGAGAGGGAGAGAGAATTCCAAGTAGGCTCAGCACTATCAGTGCAGATCCTGATGTGGGGCTCGATCCCACGAAATGTGAGATCATAACCTGAGCTGAAATCAAGAGTCAGGCACTCAACAAGCTGAGTCACCCGTGTGCCCCATATAATCCTTATACATTTTAATTCTCTTTCTTGGCTTATTGCATTATCCAGGACCTTTCAGTGTGTTGTGAATAGATGTGGTAAAAGTAAACATCTTTGTGTCATTGCCAGTCTCAAAGGGAAAGCCTTCAACCTTTCATCATTAAAAATAATGTTTTCTGTAGACTTTTTGCAGACATAGTTTATAAAATTAAAGACATTTCCTTCTATTCATATTTTGCTAAGAGTTTTTACTTTGAACGGATGTTAAATTTTATCAAAAGCTTTTCTGTATCTATTGAGATAATCATGTAATTTTCATCTTTTATCCTCTGAATACATAAAACTACATTGATTTTTTTCAAAGGCCAACCTAATTTTGCAAGTTTGGAGTAACTATAACTTGGTTGGAAGCATTAACCTTTCAATTTGTTGCTAGACTATATGTTCTAACATATATTTTTAGAAATTTCACATACACATTCCTGAGTTAGATTGGCTTGTAACTTTCCTTTCTTGCACAGTCTTTGTTAGGTGTTTGTTATCAAGGTTATTTCAGCTTTGTAAACTGTATCGGGTCGCCTTTTAGGGTTCCAAGACCCAATTCTAATGGAGGGATGGGGGTGGGCCTTCACATAGAACACTAAGCAATTCTCAGACTCCAGCAGGGTGTCCAAGAATTCAACTCAATTCTGATAGTATCTACCTGGGGATAACATCAGATCCAACAGGTTAAGGGTTTAGTCCTACAAGGCTGCCCCACAACCCTCCTCTTCAGATGCCAGTCACAAGCCTCAGACTGTTACCTGTGCTTCGGACAATTCACTACAGATTGGAGGTTCCAATGACCTTCTTAGGTTTGTTTGGTTTGCTAGAGGGCTCACAGAACTCAGGCAAACACTTACATTTACCAGTTTATTAAAGGCTATGATAAGGGATATGAATCAATAGCCAGATGAAGAGATACATTGGACAAAGTCCCACACAAAGGAGCTTCTGTCCTCAGTAGAGCTTGGAGCCCAGTGTGGTGATATGTGGAAGTGTCCTGGTTCCCCAAGTATGGAAGCTCTCCAGAAAAATACCAAAAAGCTGTTCTCTTGGGTTTTTATGGAGACTTTATTACAGAGTCCTGATTGACTAAGTCATTGATTATTGGCTGATTCAACCTCCAGCTCCTCTCCTCTCCCCTCCTGCTGCTATAAACAACTTTGTATAGGGCTTTATGTGGACATAAGTTTTCAACTCCTTTGGTAAATATCCAGAAGTGTTATTGCTGAGTGTTATTGCTCGATTGCTGGTAAGAGTATGTTTAGTTTTGTAAGAAACTTCCATAAAAAAAAAAAAAGAGAGAGAGAGAAAGAAAGAAACTGCCAAGCTGTCTTCAAAGTGACTATACCATTTTGCATTCCTACCAGCAACATATAAGCAGTTCCTGTTGTTCCGCATCTTTGTCAATATTTGGCATTATCACTGCTTTGGCTTTTGGCCATTCTAATAGGTGTGTACTGGCATCTCATTGTTTTAATTCACATTTCCCTGATGGCACGTGATATGGGCCACATGCTTATTTGCCATCTGTACATCTTTAGTGAGGTGTCTGTTAAGATTTTTGGTCCATTTAAAAAAAATTTAACATTTTTAAATTTATTCTTGAGAGACAGAGTGCTACTGAGGGAGGGGCAGAGAAGACAGGGAGACACAGAATCAGAAGCAGGCTCCAGGCTCTGAGCTGTCAGCACAGAGCCGGATGTGGGGCTTGAACCCACAAAGCATGAGATCATGACCTAAGCCGAAATCAGACACCCAACTGACTGAGCCACCCAGGGGCCCCTTGGTTCATTTTTAAATCAGATTTTTATTTTTTTATTTGTTTAAAGATTTTATTGGGGCGCCTGGGTGGCTCAGTCGGTTAAGCGTCCGACTTCGGCTCAGGTCACGATCTCGCGGTCCGCGAGTTCCAGCCCCGCATCGGGCTCTGGGCTGATGGCTCAGAGCCTGGAGCCTGCTTCCGATTCTGTGTTTCCCTCTCTCTCTGCCCCTCCCCCATTCATGCTGTGTCTCTCTCTGTCTCAAAAATAAATAAACGTTAAAAAAATTAAAAAAAAAATAAATAAAGATTTTATTTATTTTTAATTTACATCCCAGTTGATTAGCATATAGTGCAATAATGATTTCAGGAGTAGAATCCAATGATTCATCCCCTACATATAACACACAGTGCTCATCCCAACAAGTGTCCTCCTTACTGCCCCTTGCCCATTTGGCCCATGCTCCCACCCAGAACCTCTCCAGCAACCCTTAGTTTGTTCTCTATGTTTAAGAGTCTCTTATGTTTTGTTCTCTCCCTGTTTTTATATTATTTTTTCTTTCTTCCCTTATGTTCATCTGTTTTGTATCTTAAATTCCACATGAGTGAAGTCATATGATATTTGTCTTTCTCTAAGTTCACTTAGCATAATACCCTCTAGCTCCATCCACCTTGTTGCAAATGCCAAGATTTCATTCTTTTTGATTGCCGAGTAATACTCCATTGTATATATACCACATCTTCCTTATAAAAGATTTCATTTTTAAGTAATCTCTACACCCAAGGTGGGGCTCAAACTCACGACCCTGATATCAAGAGTCACACACTCCACTCTCTGAGTCAGCCAGGTGCCCCATTTAATCAGGTATTTAAAAATTATTGTTGAGTTTTTTTTTTTTTAACTCCCCCAACTCCCAACCCATATTTTTGAGTTTTAAGAGTTCTTTATATATTTTGGGTAACAGTCTTTTATCATATGTGTCTTTTTAAAAAAAGTTTATTTATTTTTGAGAGAGAGAGGACAAGCAGGGGAAGGGCAGAGAGAGAGGGAGACACAGACTCTGAAGTAGACTCCAAGCTCTGAGCTGTCAGCAGAGTCTGATGCGGGGCTCCAACCCACAAACTGTGAGATCATGACCTGAGCCAAAGTTGGACGTTTTACCAACTGAGCCACCCAGGCGCCCCTATCATATGTGTCTTTTGCAAATAATTTCTCCCAGTCTGTGGCTTGTTTTCTAATTCTCTTGGTCTTGTCTACTGCAGACCACAAGTTTTTCATTTTGGTGAAATCCAGCTTATCAGTTATTTCTTTAGGAGATCATGTCTTTAGTGTGGTATCTAAAAAGGCATCACCATACCCAAGGTAATCAAGGTTTTCACTTATGTTGTCTTCTTGGAGCTTTATAGTTTTGCTTTACATTTTAGTTTATGACCCATTTTGAGTTAATTTTTATGAAGCATATAAGATCTATGTCTAGATTCTTTATTTTTTCTGAATGTGGATGTCCAGTTTTTCCAGTACCACTTGTTGAAGAGATTATCTTTTCTCTCTTGTATTGCCTTTGCTCCTTTTTCAAAGATCAGTTGATTATATTTGTGTGGGTCTATTTCTGGGTTCTCTTTTCTGTTCCATAGATCTATTTATCTGTTATTTTGCCATTATCTCACTGTCTTATTACTGTAGCTTTACAGTAATTCTTGAAGTTGAGTAGCATCTATTCTTTAACTTTGTAATTCTCCAGCAATATAGTGTCAACTATCCTGGGACTTTTGCCTACCCATACAAACTTTGGAATCATGAATGTTGGTCCATAAAATAACTCGGTGGGATTACACTGAATCTGTAAATCAAGCTGAGAAAAACTGACATCTTGACAATATGGAGTCTTCCTATCCATGAGCATGGACTATCTCCATATTTATTTAGTTTTTCTTTGATTTTATTCATCAGAGTTTTATAGTTTTTCTCATATAGATATTGTATATATTTTGTTATATTTATATACCTAAGTATATCATTTTTGGGGGTGCTAATATAAATAGTATTATGGTTTTTTGTTTTGTTTTTTGTTTTAATTTTTATTTATTTATTTTTGAGAGAGACTGCATGCGAGTGGGGGAGAGGCAGAGAGAGAGAGGAAGAGAGAGAATCCCAAGTAGGCTGTGTGCCATCAACACAGGGCCCAGTGAGGGACTCATCTCACAAACCATGAGATCATGACTTGAGCCAAAATTGAGTTGGATGCTTAACCAACTGACAAACTAGGCACCCCAATAGTATGATGTTTTTAATTTCAAATTCCACTTGTTCATTGTTAGTATATAGGAAAGCAATTGACTTTTGTACATTAACCTTTTATTCTGCAACCTTGCTAAAATAGTTTATTAGTTTTAAAATGTTTTTGTTGATTCCTTCAGATTTTCTACATAGACAATCACATCATCTGCAAACAAAGTCAGTTTTATATCTTCCTTCTCAATCTGTATACCTTTTATTAACTTTTCTTGCCTTATTGCATTAGCAAGGACTTCCAGTATGACGTTGAAAAGGAGTGGTGAGAGGGGATAGCCTTGCCTTGTTCCTGATCTTAGTGGAAAAGCTTCAAATGTCTTAGATTTAAGTAAAAAGTTAGCTGTAGGATTTTTGTAGATAACTTTTATCCAGTCAAGAAAGTTCTTTGTAGTTTTCTGAGAGTTTTTATCAAGAATAGTAATTGGAGGGGTGCCTGGGTTGCTCGAGCAGTTAAGCATCTGACTCTTGATTTTGTCTCAGGGCATGGTCTCATATTTGTAAGATTGAGCCCTGAGTTGGGCTCCGTGCTGAGCATTGAGCCTGCTTGGGATTATCTCTCTCCCTTTCTCTCTGCCCCTCTCCCTCTCATGCTTTGCACTTGCTCGCTCTCTCTCTCTCAAAACAAATAAATAAACATTAAAAAAGAATTTAAAAAACAATCATTGGAAAATAAGTCAGTCAGAGAAAGACAAACACCATTTGATTTCACTCATGTGGAATTTAAGAAACAAGACAGATGAACATAGAGGAAAATTTTTTTAATTTAAAAAAAAGAGAGAGAGGCAAACCATAAAGAGACTCTTAACTATAAGAACAAACTGAGGGTTGCCAGAGGAGAGGTGGGCAGAGGGATAGGTTAAATGGGTGATGGGTATTAAGGAGAGCACTTGTGATAAGTACTGGGTGTTATATGTAAGTGATGAATCACTAAATTCTACTCCTAAAACTAATATTACACTATATGTTAACTAACTGGAATTTAAATAAAAACTTGAAACAAACAAACAAAAGTTAATACAAAGTGGCAAACTAGGCATTAAGATAGGGTGGTACAGGGGTGCCGGGGCAGCTCAGTTGGTTAAGTGGCCAACTCTTGATTTCTGCTTAGGTCATGATCTCATGGTTCATGAGATCAAGCCTGGCATCGGGCTCTGCACTGAACACTGCAAAGCCTGCTTGGGATTCTCTCTTTCTCTCTTTCTCTCTCTCTCTCTGCCCCTAGCCCCACCCCTCTCAAAATAAATAAACTTTTTTTAAAAAAATAGGAGGGGTGCCTGGGTGGCTCAGTTGTTTAAGTGTCTGACTTAACATATTGGGTCAGGATCTCAAAATTTGTGAGTTCGAGCCCCACTTCAGGCTCTGTGCTGTCAGCTCAGAGCCCACTTCAGGTCCTCCGTCTCCCTCTCTCTCTATCTATTGATATGATCATATGGTTTTTCTTTCTTAGTCTGTTGATGTGATGCATTACATTAATTGATTTTCAAATGTGGAACCAGCCTTGCATACCTGGAATGAATCCTACTTGGTCATGGTGCATATAATTCTTATACATTGTTGGATTCGATTTGCAAATTTTTGTTAAAGATATTTGCACGTATGTTCCTGAGAGATCTTGGTCTGTAGTTTTCTTTTCTTGTAATATCTGTATCTGGGTTTGGTATTGGGACGATGCTGGCCTCATAGAATGAGTTAGGAAGTATTCCCTCTGTTTCTATCCTCTGAAAGAAATTGTGGAGAGGAGCGCCTGGGTGGCTCAGTCAGTTAAGCATCCAACTCTTGATTTTGGGTCAGGTCATAATCTAGCGGTTCATGGGATTGAGCCCCACATCAGGCTCTGCTCTGACAGTACGGAGCCTGCTTGAGATTCACTCCCCCTCTCTCTGTCCTGCTCATGCTCTCTCTCTCTCTAAAAATAAATTAAATAAAAAAAAATTGTAGAGAATTGGTACCATTTCTTCCTTAAATGTTTGGTAGTATTCATCAGTGATTGCATCTGGGCCTGATGCTTTCTGTTTTGGAAGGTTATCAATTATTCACTCAATTTCTTTGAAAGATATTGGTCAATTCAGGTCATCTATTTCTTCTCACGTGAATTTTGGCAGATTCTGTCTTTCAAGGAACTGGTCCATTTCATCCAGATTATCAGATTTGTGGGACCCCTGGGTGGCTCAGTTGGTTGAGCAACCGACTTCGGCTCAGGTCATGCTCTCACGGTTTGTGAGTTCGGGCCCTGTGTCCAGCTCTGTGCTGACAGCTCAGAGCCTGGAGCCTGCTTCGGATTCTGTGTCTCCTTCTCTCTATACCCCTCCCCTATTCATGCTCTCTCTCTGTCTCAGAAATAAATAAACATAAAAAGATTGTTTCAGATTATCAGATTTGTGAGCACAGAGTTGTGCATAGTATTCCTTTATTATTCTTTTCATTTCCAAGGGATCTGCAGTGATGTTCTCTCTTTCATTTCTGATATCAGTAACTTGTTTCTTCTTTTTTTTCTTAGTTAACCTCACTAGAGGCTTATGATTTTATTGGTATTCTAAAAGTTCCAGCTTTTGGTTTAATTAATTTTTTTCTGTTGCTTTCCTGTTTTCCATTTCACTGATTTCTGTTCTAATTCTTACGTATTTTCTTCTGCTCACCTTGAATTTAATTTGCTCTTCTTTTTCTAGTTTCCTAAGGTAGATACTTAGATGATTGATTTGAGATTTTTCTTCTTCTCTAATATGTATGCATTTAATGGTGTAAATTTCCCTGTAAGCACTACTTCTACTGCATCCATAAATTTTAATGTTACGTTTTAATTTTCACTTAGTTTATTTTTTGTTTTTTTTTTTTTTTGACGTTTATTTATTTTTGGGACAGGGAGAGACAGAGCATGAACGGGGGAGGGGCAGAGAGAGAGGGAGACACAGAATCGGAAGCAGGCTCCAGGCTCTGAGCCATCAGCCCAGAGCCCGACGCGGGGCTCGAACTCACGGAGCGCGAGATCGTGACCTGAGCTGAAGTCGGACGCTTAACGACTGAGCCACCCAGGCGCCCCAATTTTCACTTAGTTTAAAATGTGTTTAAATTTCTGTTGAGATTTCTTCTTCAACTCATGCATTATTTAGAAGTGTATTGTTTGGGGGCGCCTGGATGGCTCAGTCAATTAAGTGTCCAACTCTCGATTTCAGCTCAGGTCACGCATGATCTCACGGTCATGAGATCGAGCCCAGCGTGGGGCTCTGCTCTGGGCATGGAGCCTGCATTCTCCCCACCACCCCACTTGCGTGCACGTTCTCTCTTTCTCTCTCTCTCTCTAAAAAATAAAAAAATAAAGTAGGTTTCTTACAGGCAACCTATACTTGAGTCTTGTTTTTTGATCCGTTCTGATATTCTATTTTAATTGGTGTATTTTGGGCATTGTCATTCAAAGTGACTATTGATAGACTTGGATTAATAGTTACCACTTCGTTATTGTTTTCTATTAGTTGCCTTTTTTTTTTTTTTAATTTTTTTTTCAACGTTTTTTATTTATTTTTGGGACAGAGAGAGACAGAGCATGAACGGGGGAGGGGCAGAGAGAGAGGGAGACACAGAATCGGAAGCAGGCTCCAGGCTCCGAGCCATCAGCCCAGAGCCTGACGCGGGGCTCGAACTCACAGACCGCGAGATCGTGACCTGGCTGAAGTCGGACGCTTAACCGACTGCGCCACCCAGGCGCCCCTCTATTAGTTGCCTTTGTTTTTGGTTCCAATTTTTCTCTTCCCATCTTTTCCTGCCTTTTGTTTAATTAAACATTTTATATTATTCCACTTTCTTTCCTTTTCTCAATTTTTCTTTGTAACAGCTTCACTGAGATATAATTCCTATGCCATACAATTTACCCACCCAGAGTATACAATGCAATATGTTTAGTGTATTCAGAGTTGTGAACCATCACCTCAATTTTAGAACATATCTATTACCCCAAAAAGACAACCCATACCTATTTCCCTTTTCTAACCACCCCCCCATAGTCCCTTGCAACCATGCATTGATTTTCTGTCTCTATGGATTTGCTTTTCTAGATATTCTTATAAATGGAATCATACAGTATACGTTCTTTTTGTGAGTGACTTCTTTCGTTTAGCGTAATGTCTTCAAGCTCCACCCATGTTGTGGCATGTTTCAGTTTTTCACTCTTTTTATGACCACATACTATTCCATCGTAGGGATATATCACATTTTATTTATCCATTAATTGGTTGACAGGTGTTTGAGTTTTTTCCACTTTTTGGCTCGTATGAATGTGCTATTATGAACACTTGTGTCTAAGTTTTTTGTGTGGACATATGTTTTCACGTCTCTTAAGTAGATACAAAGGAGTAAAATTGTTGAGTCATATAGTAATTCCATGCTTAACCTTTTGAAGAACTGCCAGACTGTTTTCCAAGGTGACTGCACCATTTTACATTTCTACTAGCAGTTTCTATGGGTTCCAATCTCTTCACACACGAAACAATACTTGTTATCATCTGTCTTGTGGAGTGTGGTCATTTTAGTAAGTGTGAGGCGGAATCCCATTGTGGCTCCATTAGTTTTGATATGTAGTATTTTTGTTATCCAGTTTCTTCCATTGACCCTTTGCTTCTTAGAATTATGTTTCCTTCTTTCTAAACCTGTAGGAGTTGTCTGATTTTGTAGTTGTTACTGAATTCTAACAAAACTGTGTTGTAATTAAAGAACATATTCTATATAATTGAAATCCTTTAAAATTTGCTGGCGTGTGCTTTATTGATCACAAATGGTCATATTTTGTCATTCTCTATATGCATGAAGAATTATCTGCAGCATGGGGTTTAGTGTTCTAGGTACGACAACTAGGTTATGGTAATGTTACTTACATTTTCTGTATCTTAATGGTTTTTGGTCTGGTTTTTCTATTGACTGTGAGAAATGGGTTAAAAATTTCCTATCATGATCACAGATTTATCTATTTCTTCTTATAGTTACATCAATTTTTGTTTTACAAAATACAAGGCCGTGTTACAGAATGCATACTGATTTAAAATGATTATATCCTAGTGAATTGAACCTTTATAGCATTATGGGGTGACTGTCTATGTCTGTTGTAATGACTTTGGCCATTTTGTCTGATCCGATGGTACCATAGTTACATCACTTTTCCTTTGGTCAGTGCTTACAAAGTGTATATTTCCCTTTTTTTTTTTTTTTAACTTTCAACACCTGTATCCTTTTCTAACTTTTTTTTAAAAACCTATTTATTTATTTTGAGGGTGGGCAAGAGATAGAGGGAGAAGGAAGACAGGGAAAAGGACAAGAGAGAGAAAGAGAGTGGTAGAAAGAGAGAGAGAGAGAGAGAGAGAGAGAGAGAGAGAGGATCCCAAGCAGGCTCCACACTGTCAGTGAGGAGCCCAATGTGGGTCTCAAACTCACAAACCATGAGATCATGACCTGAGCAGAGGTCTGACACTTAACTGACTGAGCCACCCAGGCACCCCTGTATCCTTTTGTTTTAGATATTTATCTTACAAACAGGATATGGATGGTTTTACCAGTCTGGATTTTTTTTTTTTTTTTTTTTTTTTTTTTTTGCTTTAGAAGTTCAGTTACCTTGGAGTTTATTTAAACTAAGAGAAAAAGGTCACAATGTTTTCATGCAATACATACTTGGTTCTTTTTTTTTTTTTAATGTTTATTTATTTCTGAGACAGAGCATGAGCGGGGGAGGGGCAGAGAGAGAGGGAGACACAGAATCCGAAGCAGGCTCCAGGCTGTGAGCTGTCAGCACAAAGCCTGACGCGGGGCTCGAACTCACAAACTGCGAGATCATGGCCTGAGCCGAAGTCGGTAGCTCAACTGACTGAGCCACCCAGGCGCCCCCACACTTGGTTCTTTAAATAACAACTGTGACAAATAACAGAAAGAACTCTGGAATGCTGCACTTGTGATCCATACAAAACACCAACATTTTGGATGGTACATAGTTGAAAGAAATGTCTCACACACTTTTTGAAATACCGTAGTGGCCAATACATAGAGGCATGCCTTAGGTGGGCACAGGAATGCAGCTTAGAAAAGAAAACAAAATGTCACACTGGAACTACTCCATTTCTTCAAAATCACCGAACAGGAAGAGCAACATTGAACTTCCATACCAATTTTACACAACTTCTCTGTAGTACCTTGACTTCAATCCAAGAGCAAAGGTTAATACTCTCCTCCTCTAGTTTTGGAAACAACTGCATGGTAAACTTAGATGACTTTCCCCCCTGGATTTTCCCTGGGAGTGGCCTTTTTAATTTTTTTTTTATTTAAAAGAGGGCAGGTTGGGCACTTTTATACTGATGTCACCAATGTTAATATTTCTTGGGATCTCAAGAAGATTCATATTCTTTACAGCTGATACAGCACAGGCTGGAGCTCCCGCTAAGCCAGCCTCAGATTTCTCCAGTTTACGCGTCAATTTGTGTCACAATCTCATTCATGTTGACCTCCAACACCATTCCCCCCATCACCATTTCTGCAAGAATATCGTGAACCTTGTCCACATGGAAAATTAAATCCGGTTCAGACATCTTCAAAACACTTGTCTAACGTTTCCACAAATACTTGAATTAGATCTAAAATGCCAACTTCACTTTCTGAAGAATCCACACAGAAGACAAAATATAATGTTGCATCGTGTCTATCGATCAGTTTGCTGTCAGATCCTCCAATTAACAATCCTCCTTCTGGGAAATTACAAACATCTTCATCTCTCTTAGATACCAAATGGAATGTCTCCCTGATGATTTGCTGTTGTGTATCTTCACTGTAGGGGCTGGTAGAACTTGGAGAGCCGCGGCTTCCCGTGGTTGTTGAAGATGAGGGTTGCCTTGATCATGGCTGAGCCGGGCCCACTGGGTGGGCGCTGGGGGCCAGGGCGGGGACGGGCGCGCAAGCCTCGCCTCGGGATCTCACTGGCGATCGTTCCCCACCCGCCCCTCCCGCACGCTTGCTGGAAAAATTTTAACTGAAAGATTTAGTCCATTTATATTACAATTTCTGATAAACTTAGATTTAAGTCTCCCACCTTACTCTGAACTTTATCTTTATTCTCTGTTCCTCTTTTTCTTTTTTTCATCTTTTAGATTTTCTTACTTTTTAATTTTTTGCATCAAAACACTCTACACTTTTATCTACTACCTGACAAAATATTTTTCTTTCTTTCTTTTTTTTAATAAATTCTGTGCCCAACGTGGGGTTGAACTCACAACCCGGAGGTCAAGAGTCACATGCGCCTCTGGCTAAGCCAGCCAGGTGCCCCTAGCAAGATCTTTTTAAACAATCTCCTTTGAAAATTCATGTGTTGAGTTGGAGCTTCAAAGTCGTCTTGTTTACCATTTGCCTAGTTTACAAAATGAAATGATTATTTTTATCATTGCATGTTTTGCCACTATCAATTTGAAAGTTAGTAACTCCTTTTCTTTGTAAATGTTTATTTTTGAGAGAGAGAGAGATAGAGAGAGAGCGCACGCATGAGCGGGGGAGAGGTAGAGAGAAAGGGATCTGAAGCAGGCTCTGCACTGACAGCAGAGAGACCAATACGGGGTTTGAATTCACCAACTGTGAGATCGTGATCTGCGCCGAAGTCGGACACTCAATCGACTGAGCCATCCAGGCGCCCCTATTAACTCTTTTTCTGTTTATTTAGTGGTTTCTCTAGAACAGTTCTGACCAATTTTCCATCCTGTGATCACTGGAAATGTTCCAGATTTATGCTGTCCAATGTAGTAGCCTACTAGCTACAAGTGGCTATTGAACATTTGAAATGTGGCTAACAGAACGGAGGAACTGAATTTGAAATTGTTTTTTAGTTTTACCTTGCTTGATTTTCAACACCCATATGTGGCTAGTGGCTATCATATTGGATAGCACAGCTCTCGAAATTGCAGTATACATTACTTTCTTTTACTGATACTAATCTGATACTAGTATTATCTGATACTAGTATTAGTGTCTGATACTAGTATTGTTATTACCCTTCTCCCAGACAATGCAAAAACCTTAGGAGGCTAACTCACTTGTTCCTCCCTCGACATATGTGCTACAGTTAATATTTTAAAATTCTCTCCATATATTTGCAATTTCTAAAGCTACTATCGTTATGATTTTACACTGTGTCCCTTTGTTCAATCCATTCCTGAGTCACTCTGGTCTTTCTTTCCCTGAGTTGCAAGCTCATTTTCACCTCAGAGTCTTTTTGTACTTGATACAAAGTACAAGTGCCTGTCTGCCCAGGCTATCTTCCCCTTATGTAGATGTAAGGTTGACTCTTCCTCATTATTCAGATCCCCACTCAGGTGGATTTTTTTTTCTTTGCTTTGCTTGTTTGTTTGTTTGTTTGTTTGTTTCAAGTAAGCTTCATGCCCAGCATGGAGCCCAATGCAAGGCTTGAACGCATGACCCTGAGGTCAAGACCTGAGCCGAAACCAAAAGTCAGATGCTCAACAACTGAGCCAACTGGCATCCCATGGGTGGATATTCTCAATGAAGCCTTGCCTTACAGTCTATTGCATACTTTGTTGACTGTCTATCCATAAGGTATCACATTCCTAACAGCCTTCATCATTATGCCTCTTCTGAGAGACCCCATGTTTCAGGGTAGGTCCTGATTGGCAAGCCAATCAGGGTGATCTCTGTCACCATGCCATTGATTGGTTTTGAGCTTGAGCATGAGATGCTGCCCTGGTAAATGAGAGAAGCTTGCTGGAGGAATTCTGTGAAAAATTTCCTACTGCCAGGAAATGATGATCTCTTTAGTAAATGTCATGCCTGCCTGTAACGCCTGGCACTGCAACAGCCACCTTCAGACTGTGAGGGCACTAGCCTGAGGGCAAGGCTAAAGATAGCAACACAGAGAAATGGAGAGTGCCTGGTTCTTCAGAGATATCACTGAACATAAGAACTGACCAGTTCTGGAGCTGTTCTGTCTTCAGGTTTCTGGAAGCCAAAAGCATTTCAACTTTTCCCTTTTCTAATATGCTTCCCTCCACACACACCCTCCCCATTAAGGTCCTCATAATACTTTTCACTATTGGGCGCTATTTTTATTTTTTAACAAATATTTGTACAGTGTTTACTATATGCCATTTACAGTTTGAAGTACTTTACAAATATTAACTCGTTTAATCCTTGTAACTATGCCATACGATAGATGCTTTTATTATCCCCACTTTCCAGAGAAGAAAGCTGAGGCAAAGAAGTTTTAAATAGCTTCCTCTTGGTCAGAAGGTGGAGCTAGAACTGGGACTTGAACCTAGGATTTCTGACCCTAGAGTCAATGCTCATACCCACCGTTGCCTCCCTGGGTTTTCATTATTGGGTACTTGTTTTCTGTCTGACTTACATGGAATAGCAGTAGTTTCTTGAGAGCAGAGATCCTGTCTTGTTCACAACTGTGGTTCCAGGGCACTGCAGGGAGGTGGAAGTCTTTACTGAATGGATGAATGAATGATTGGATGGATGTATGAATGATTGGATGGATGAATGGATGGATGGATGAATGAATGAGCTGTAGACTCTAGTTCCCTGAGAACAGGGCAGTTTCTTATTTACATCCACAGCCTGGGGCCAGGAATAGGACTGAGCCTTCCTCAGGGTGTATTCATTGGGGCCTGTAGAGTGAACCCATCGCTGGATCCCTGAGGACGCCCCATCTCTGGGGTCCCCAGGGGAGGCTTGTGCAGAGGTCCCAGGAGGCCTCAAAAGCATGGCCCTTTGTTTGGCATTGCCTTGTTGTTGCTGGGTGCTCTTGTGCTGGCTCCTTCTCATCCCTTCCCTGCAGAAGGAACGGAGCTGGCCTGCTTCCCCCTTGGCACTACATGTGCTCATTTGAAGTTCCTGAGGCCAGGCCCAGTGGGCGGCCCAAGCTGCCATCATTAATCACACAGCCCGCTGCTGCCTGCCCACGCGGCCTGCTTTGAGGGTTGGCCAGAGACTCCGGTGGGAACTGCTCACTGCCCTAATTGGGCCTCTCTTGGGAGGCGGCAGGTCCCGCTTCTCACTTGTCTTTACCCTGGCTGCCACTTCAGCCTCTCAAGGAGGACAGCATGCTTCCTGGTCTGGCCGGCTCTGTGGCCAGCCAGGGCAGAAGTTCACCCTTGTTCTACAAATGGAGAAATGGAAACCCTGGGGTAGACTGGGTCCCTGCCCAAGGCCATGACAAGGCCAAGGAAGGTTGCCAGGAATAACCACCAGAAAGCCAAGTGACACAGCTCTGTTCCTCACTCTGCTGGCAACTGGAATGAGTTCCCACAAGAAAAAAGACCTCCCTTCGGCTCCTGTGGCCACCCAGGCCCTGCCAAGCACCAGGCACAGGACTCTGCTCTGGCATCCGTGCAGATGTGTTCATGTGAGAATTGTCACACTCCCCAGAGACCCTGACAAGCCCCCCAAAACCAGATGAGATCATGGCCAACAAAAGTAGATGGCAGGTCCCCTCTGAAGTGTGGTGGGCCAAGCTGGCTTGCCAGGTACTGCTGTGATGTCTCTGCTCTATACCTCAAAATTTGTACTTCCTGGAACATGGGAAGAGTTTTCAGATGTTTGATGGTGGGACCAGGGGAGGCCTCGTCTGTGAGCGACTTGCAAGGTGCCACTCATCAGTCAGACTCAGGTCAGGGAAGAGCTTAATTATCAGCTGGTCCTGGTCACCTCTCTGTAGCCTAAATCACCTCTAGAAAAATCCTTCAAGATCAGCAAGAAGGCTCTCATGACCTCCCTCCACAGTCCATTTTTCCTCTTCTGCCACCTTCCACACCTTCTTGTTACAAGAGTCATTTTTTTTTTTTTAAGTAGGCTCCATGCCCAATGTAGGTCTTGAACTTACAACCCTGAGATCAAGAGTTGGATGCTCTACCGACTAAGCCAGCCAGGCATCCCTAAATGGGTCATTTTCTATTGAGCCCTCTGGCCCCTCTGTCCATGTCACCTCCTGGTTCTCATTTCATTCTCTATTCACTTGGAATGAATCAGGAAGTCTCTTTGTTGCTTTCATGGTCTTTTCAGGACTCAAGGACAGCCAGAATGCTGTTCCTGAACCTTCTCTTCTTCCAGGTGAATGTCTTAATCCCTTCAGACATCCCTCATATGATGGCTCTCCTGGCCCCCTGGTTTCCTGGGTGCTCTTCTCAGGAAATCCTGGGTGGGTCCGGGGGTCTCTGTACTCTAGGTGTGAACCCAGAGGGGACACTTGCCCAGGTTCACCCCAGCACTCACAGGGCCAGGCCTGAAGTACAAATGCAGATCCATGTCTGAAAGTTTACAAGTTACGATTCACACTAACCATTCAATAAGCTCTGCTACTTGATCTTCATACCCTCCTAATGTCTTAGAAGGCTAAGCTTGCATGTAGGATTCTTGAACTTGGAGTTCTGCCCCAGAGTGTGATGGAGCTGGGACAGCAGTCCTGCAGCCTGGTCCCCTTCCCTCCTAGGCCTGTCTCCACCTTCAATGCAAGACACACCAAGAACACGCATAGGGACACCTGAATCCCCATGTTCCAGCTTTGTCTATACGCCTCAGCCTCTCCAACCCCATCCCTCAGGGAGAGGGCTAAGGAAGCAGGCTCAGGGCTATTTGGGCAAGAGATTCTGGGGTTCCAGGTACCGAGTATGGCCTAGAAGAGGAGAGTATGGATTCTGAGCAGGCATGTCCCTTGACCCTGAGGACTCTTGTTGCTTGGGTCTGAGGACCTTGACAACTTGCCTTATACCCACACCCGCACCGTGCATGCCTCTGTTGGGTCGTCCTGAACTGATACTCATGCAGTCCCTGAGGTCATTTTCCTGAGGAACGTGACTGCTCTAACTCTTCAGTTGGGTTTGGGGACCTGTGAGCTGGACTTGGCCTTTGTCAAAACCAAGTTTTGTATTTCTAACCTGGTAAGCTTATTCTGAGCCCTACAGTTAGTTGTGTCCTCTAGAAACATGTAAGCTCTAACTGCCCATATCTTCGCCACCCTTGTGTTTGCTGAATGTGCCACCAGGACACCCCCAACCAAGCCCTTCATAAGTCATCGTTCAACCTGGGGCCTGGCTTTTCCCCTGCTATCAACTCCTCTCTGGCTACGTCAGTTCCGGGGTGTAGGGTTAGTGGCGTTGAAAGCCAGCTAATGACGGCGGTGGGGATGGCGAATGGGGAGTGTGAACGGCGCTTCGTGAACTGTGAAGCTCCCACTCAAGCTCTCCTTCCTGGCGGACTTTGCAAGCCCATCAGCGGAGCTGTAGGCAGCAGGTTGCACGGTTCCGAGCTTCAGGATGTAACAGGGCTCACAGCCCCCAACTCCCAGAGCTCCAGCTGGCTCAGGGTCCACCCACAGGCCAAGCTTCCAGGTCATCTTCCCCGTTTCTGTCATTTCAGCCCTCCCTCCACATAACCTCGCCCTGATGGTCCTTCCAGCACCTCCACCTCTGTGCCCACCCACGTCCTGTGTCAGTGCCACCACCCAGATGCTCCCCCAGGAAGGACCTTGGTCAGCTGCTCGAGGTCACCCCCTTCTCACGGTGGCCCCCCACATCGAACAACTGATCCAGCGGGGGGCAAAACCCCTGGCCACCTTGGCCCAATGCCAGACAATCCTGATGACCCATTTTAGCTCCAGGCCTCCCCGTGGGGTCAGCGGAGGCTGCCATTGGGCCTGCATCACATCTGGGCTCCTCTGGCGCGATACAGACAGGAACATGTAGGTGACAGCAGGCTTGATGGGGGAAATTTAGAAGGTTGCCGCTCAGCCCTTGAATGACCATGATATTCCTTCACCGTAACCCTCAATTCCTTGGGCTTTACTGAATTGTGACTAGTATGCTTACTAAGAGCTGCTCTGGAGCCAGGTACCAGACGAGGCGCTCAAGAGCATTACTTCATCTGATTCTTACGACAGCCCTCAGACATGTTGTAGGCATCACTTTCTCTGTTCTTCAAAAGAAGGAATGTGAGGCTCAGTGAAGTTAATCGAGGATGGGGACACACGGCCAACGAGAGAGACATCACACCAGACTGATCTTTCTTTCTTCTCCCCCGCTCCACTTCTTTCAATGTTTATTAGGTTTACCAAATGTGCTTTATCTTTCTTTCAACTGTGCATTTTTTCTTAAGAAACCTCAACTGGGATGCCTGGCTGGCTTAGTCAGTAGAGCATGCAACTCTTGATCTCAGGGTCATGAGTTTGAGCCCCACGTTGGGCCCAGAGCCTACTTAAAAAAGAACGAAAAAGGAAAAAAACCTTACCGAAGGCACATTATTCTCAAGTACACAATTAGAATAATGTCACTCATCCCAAGATGATTGCTTAATGTATTTTACTTTTTTAACCAGGTATATAGAAAGAGGGACATAAAAATTTAGTAGTATATTTCTACAGGTTTTTTTTTTCAGACCAGCATTTTTTAATCCCTTAACCTTCTTATATATTCATTCAAATATCTTTATGTTCTTATTAATCCTCTAGGGAAAGTTATTTTGAAATTTGCATTAAAAAAATCTATAGGCACAGTACTTATTTTCTGGTTTCTCAGTGAAACAGCTGTCTTCCTCATTGTGTTTCCCGAGGGCCCAGGAGAGGTGAATCCTTGGGGGTTAAAGGAGTCATGAAGGAATTACTGAATGGAGCAGCAGGGGTGACAAGTGTATGACAAGTGTGAAGTACAGTGAGAAATCTTCAGAGAGCTATCGGAACCTTTCAGCTCTCAGCTGCAGATTTGGGGACCACACTAAGATCCTTTGCAATACGGGGGGGGGGGGGGGGGGGGGGGTGAGGTGGGGGGGGGGGGTGGGGGGGGGGGGGGGGGGGGGGGGGGTGTCAAGTAGGAGGGGTTCCCAGCAGGGGATCAGGGCTGTGAGATGTGGTAGAAAGGAAGGGGCTGTTCTTTTGTCCACACCCAGCAGAGAGCCCTCAACACCTGCAGCAATTGTTCTAAAACCAAAAATGTAAGCCACTGTGGGCTCAGAGCCCTGGGGAAAGAGGAGGGAGCTGCAAAGGAAATTGAGAAGGAACAGTGGGGGGAGTAGCTGGACAGGCAGGCAAATGAGCTGAAGAACCCGTGTCAGGGCGTGATGGGCCATGTGAAGGGCTGCTGAAGCTCCATGAGGTGGGGAGCAGTGAGACCTGGCTGTGGGTGAGCCACGTAGGTATCCCGGATGACCTCGACTTGAACAGGTCCAGGGAGTGGTGCGGGTAGAAGCGTGATTAGAATGGAGGAGAGGCAGGGGCACCTGGGTGGCTCAGTTTGTTGGGCATCCGACTTCGGCTCAGGTCATGATCTCACAGTTCGTGGGTTTGAGCCCCGTGTTGGGCTCTGTGCTGACAGCTCAGAGCCTGGAGCCTGCCTGCTTCGGATTCTGCGTCTTCCTCTCAATCTGCCCCTCCCCTGCTCATGCTCTCCCTCTCTCTCTTTCTCAAAAATGAATAAACATTGAAAAAAAAAAAAAAGAATGGAGGAGAGGCAGTCCACAGTGTGCTGGGGGCCCCGTTGCCTGGGGCCTTTCCTGTGGAGGCTGGGGGCACCCATGTTGTTGGACCCATGCCTGGCTCCCAAGTGCCAGAGAACCCCACCTCTGGCATGCATCAGCTCTGGGACTGGGCAAGGCTGAACCTGCGGGCCCCACTGCAATCCTGTCCTGGGCTGCCCCTCTCTCCCCTGTCTGCCGCAGAGGAACATAGGCGCAGCAGCAGGCCGGGGTCTCCAACCCGCACCTCTGCACGTCGGGGTGTGTGACCTTGCCTGCCCCCTACTTCCGCTCTGGCTTCTATCCCAGGACATCACCATTCCTGTCTCGGCCCTTCTCCTGGGTTGCTGCACAGTCTCCTCCCTGCCATGGACTCAGGTGCCAGTTCTTCCCGCCCACGGGCCTGAAGTATGTTGAGGGGCCTTCCTTCCAACCAGGTTCCCGGGACACACAGCGTTCTGATCCTACCCTTACCAGGACACATTACAATACCTGCCCATGGACATGCGTCTCTCTCAGCTGCACCTTACGGGTGGAAGGTAAGGGCCCTGGGTCTGCTAGCAGAGTCTGAAGTATCTCTACAAACACACATTTTTTTTTTTTAAAGTCTCTTTATTTCATCTTTAAAATTCACATGAAATTTGCGTTTGACTTCATGGTTCTGTTTATTTTAATTTTAATTTTTGTTTTTAATGTTTATTTATTTTTGAGAGAGAGAGAGACAGAGTGAGTGGGGTAGGGGCAGAGTGAGAGGCAGACACAGAATCCGAAGCAGGCTCCAGGCTCTGAGCTGTCAGCACAGAGCCCAACATGGGGCTCGAACTCACGAACTGTGAGATCATGACCTGAGCCAAAGTCAGACGCTCAACCGACTAAGCCACCCAGGCGCCCCTGTTTATTTTAATTTTAAAGGATCGACTATTGTAGCACTTATACATTAAATTCTTAACTTCTCGGGGCGCCTAGGTGGCTCAGTCGGTTAAGCTTCCAACTTTGGCTCAGATCATGAACTCGTAGTCTGTGAGTTCAATCCCCTCATTGGGCTCTGTGCAGACAGCTCAGAACCTGCAGCCTGCTTCGGATTCTGTGTCTCCCTCTCTCTCTGCCCCTTCCCCACTCATGCTCTGTCTCTCTCTCTCTCTCTCTCAAAAATAAATAAACATTAAAAATTAAAAAAAAATTCTTCACTTCTCCCCCAACTAAATATTCAAGTAAAGCCGATGCCCAGGTTGTCCCCTGGCTTCCTGAAGCCCTGCCTCCCTGGGGTAAGTGTCTCCCATTGCAGGTGCCCAGGCCTCCAGCACAGGTTACATTTTACAGTGTCTGTGTGGCCATTGCCAGCTACTCTCCCCACATCCTCAGAATGGGCCTGTCCCCTCTTCTCCCAGCCTGGTCCCAGTGCCCTGTCCACCCCCTCTTCTCTCTTCAAAGTTCGCAAAATCTTGCCCAGCCTCCTTGGGGTTGGGCAGGTTGGACGCACCTGCCCGTGGCCACACTGTTGCTGTGGCACTTCTTGGCTGGTTGGAGGTGTCTGTCCCTCCACTCCTATGACAGGGGCTCCGATTGTGCTTCCTTAAGGGGTGGGT
Source organism: Panthera uncia (assembly GCF_023721935.1). Classification (NCBI taxonomy): domain Eukaryota; kingdom Metazoa; phylum Chordata; class Mammalia; order Carnivora; family Felidae; genus Panthera; species Panthera uncia. Next base: position 15,926,046 of record NC_064816.1, on the reverse strand, counting down.
GAGCTCAGATAGACCCTGTGACTATCCAATCAAGTCCCCCCGACTTTATCGCTTGAGGAACATTCTGGGCCCCCAGGGGAGGGAGGCAGACCCTTGGGACAGGCCACACTGGGCAAAGTTGGGGCTCTGTAGATCCTAGGGCCAGTGGATGCTCAGATTCTCTTGGGCTGGCCAGTCCCGGCCAGAGCTCACAGTCTAATGGCTCCATCATCAGAGACCTGAGTGGTGATTACATTCAGCTGTGCAGTTCCTTGGCCCGGGATGCCAGACTGTGTGATGGGATGGGGCTGGCACCAGAGTGTGGGACGAGGGACGGCTGGCAGGGAAATCAGAGCGGCCCTTCTGCCACCGGCTCCGGCTTTCCGCTGCTGACGTGTAAGAGGATTAGGGCTCAGAACTCTGGACAAGGGGCTTTTATTCTCAGGGCTGCATTTTCATTGGCTTGCACAGCCCTAGAGACAGGAACAAAAGCTGAGGGGGCATTGCCAGATCTCTCACCCTCCGAGCCCTGTGCTTTGCAGGAGTGAGGGAAGCCCCAGCCCAATCAAGGTCGGTGCCTGGCATCCAGCCCCATCCAGGTCTGCCTGAGGCTGGGTCTCCAGACCCCGAGGGAGAGCTCCTCACCCTGCCTGGGAGGCCCAAGCCACCTGCAGGCTGGCTCAAGGGATTTCCCGAGGTGGCCATGGCTTGCAAGGGAATCAGAGAATCCTGGAATGTCAGGATGGGAGGAAGCATCAGACACCCATTCCAGCCTCCACTGAAATGTACATGGGGGAAACTGTGGCCCAGAGAGAGGCCATGACTTGCTCAGGGTCACCTGGTGAGGGAAGGCCCGAGCTGGGACTAGAAGAAGGAATGTGAGACAAAGAGGCTGCCTGGCCTTGTCTGGAAGTCGGGCCTTGCCCTCCAGAAAGGCACTGAGGTGATGTCTTCCCAGCACTGGTCAGTCTTGCCTGCTCTCGAATTGCTTATAAATGGAATCATTCAGTATATACTCTGTTGGATAGGATTTCTTTCTCTCAGCATAATGGTTATGGGTGTTGACTGTATCAGTATTTTGTTCTTATTGCTGAGAATATGGCACAGTTTATCTGTTCACCACCTGATGGGCATTTGGTCTGTCCCCACTTTCTGCTACAAAAGAAGCTGTTATGAACATTTATGTACAAGTCTTAGTTTTATAAAAAATGTTTTGTCATGGAAAGGATAGAAAATAATGTGGCAAGTTCACTTTTTAATCAAGTGTAAGCATCTTGCCATATTTGCTTGTTTTCTTTCGAGAAGAAAATACACATATGATGAAGGCCCCTGATATTTGCTTCCTGGAGGTAACCACCATCTAAACTAGCATCATGATTCCTGTGTACATTGTTGGTCATTTTACTAGGTATAGTCATTCATTCTATTCAACAAATATTGACCACCTACTATGTACAAAGCCTGGATCTAGGCACTGGTGGTACAGCAATGAAGCTGACAGGCGAAAATCCCTGCCCTTGGGAGACACTGAGTAATTAAAATATATGATATGTCAGGTAGTGGTAAGCGCCAGGTAGAAAAATCAAGTTTCTATGGCTGTGTAAGAAATCATCCCAAACAAGTGGCTTATGCACCAGAATCACTTACCATCCCTCTTGGGTTCTATGGGTCAGGAATTTGAGAGCCGGGTAGTTCTGACTCGGGGTGTCTCATGAGGTTGCAGTCAGAGGGTGTGTGAGCCAGGACCATCACTTTGAGGGCTCCTTCACTCACATGTCTGGTGCCTGGTCTGGGTGAGACCCAGAGAGCCACATCTCTCTCTGTCTCTCTGTGCTCTCTCCACTTGCTCTCTCCCCCAGAGCATCTCATGTTGCAGTCAGGGCTCTAGAAGCATGTGAGTGGGAGAGATTTCCAGCTTTGGAAATCAGGGTCACTTCTGCCATCACCTTGGTCAAGGCAATTACAGAACTCTGTCGGGGTCCAAGGGAAGGAAACACAGACATCATCCACCCTACCCCTAAAGGAGTGTCATTATCATGTTGTAAGAAGATCATGTGGAATGGGATTTATACTGATATGGGAGAGATACCATCTGCCCGAGAAGATAGCATTTGCATGGAAGCCTGAAGGAGGCGAGGGGCAACCAAGTGCAGATCTTATAACCGAGGGAAGAGCATTCCAGGCAAAGGGAACCAACAACAGTTGGAGGTAACTACCTGGGGTGTTCAAGAACCAGCAAGAAGTCCAATGGGGCACTGAGGGTGAGTGATGGGGAGGCTGGTAGAAGAGGTGAGGTCAGAAATGTAACCTAGGCAATGAGGTCACTGCAAGGGCCCCAGCTCTTCTCAGAATGTGATGGGATCCATAGAGGGATTTATAGCAGAGGGGTGCTATGGTCTAACTCAGTTTTAAAAGGGTCACTGCACTTAGGCTGAGGCTGAGGCAAGGGCAGGAGCAGGAGGACTGGTTAGGAGCCTACTGCACTGATCCAAGCACGTGGTTCTGGAGGTTCAGAGTGGGCTGGTGGTTGTAGAGCTGGGCATATTTTGGAGGCCGAGGCACCAGGTGTTGTTGATGGATCCAATGTGGGGATGAGAGAAAGTGAGGAATGGAGGGGAACTTGACTTCAACACCAGAAGGTCAGAACTGGGGGAGACTGGGGGAGAAGCAGGTTTGAGGAGGTGATCATGAGTTGGTAGGAGGTGCCTATTAGGTGTCCATGTACAGATGTCAGTGAGACGCCTGGAGAGAGGTGTGGGCTGGAAATGTGAGTCTCCATGTTGCCTTGTACTGGAAGTTCAAGCCAGGGTAATTGGCAAGGGAGTAATATAAAAAGCATCCAGATTGGAAAAGGAAGAAGCAAAATTATATTTATAGATGGCATGAACTTGTATGTAGAAAATCCTAAGGAACATACACACACAACTATTAGAGCTAATAAATGAGTTTAGTAAGGTTGAAAGATACAAGATCAATATGCAAAAATTAGTTGTATTTCAGTACAACGAACTGTCAATGAAATTTAAAATAATGCCATAAATTCTCATCCTTTGTTGGTGGGAACGCAAAATGGTATAGGCACTTTGGAAGACAGTTTGGCAGTTTCTGACAAAGCTAACCGTACTCTTACTATATAGTCCAGCAGTCTCCCTCCTTGGTATTTACCCAGAGGAATTGAAAACATGTTCACACAAAAACCTGCATGGGATGTTTATAGCAGCTTTATTTATAATTGCCAAAACTTGAAAGCGACCAAGATGTCCTTCAGCAGGTGAAGGATAAATGAATTGTGGTACATCCGGTAATGGAATATTATTCAGTGTTGTTAAAAAGTGAGCCATCTGGGGCTCCTGGGTTGGCTCCGTTGGTGGAGCATGTGACTCTTAATCTTGGGGCTGTCAGTTAGAGCCCCATGTTGAGTGCAGAGTTTACTTAAAAAAACACACACACGCGATTTCATACGTCACCCAGTGCTCATCACAAGTGCACTCCTTAATCCCCATCACCTGTTTCACACACACACACACCCCCCCCATCAACGTTTTCAACAGTATGCCTTGGGGCATAAACTGATCCACAGACTGATCTAGTTAAGATGGGGCTCCTTTGAAGGAATCTCTCTCTCTCTCTCTCTCTCTCTTTTTTTTTTTTTTTATAAAATGTTTATTTATTTTTGAGAGAGAAAGACAGAGACAGAGCGTGAGTGCGGGAAGGGCAGGGAGAAAGGGAGACACAGAATCTGAAGCAGGCTCCAGGCTCTGAGCTGTCAGCACAGAGCCCAAATGCAGGGCTCGAACTCAGAAACCATGAGATCATGACCTGAGCTGAAGTCAGTCACTCAGCCAACTGAGCCACCCAGACACATGCCCCCTCTTTTTTTTAAGTCTATTTATTTATTTAGAGAGAGAATGAGCACAGGAGGGTCAGAGTGGGGTGAGGGGAGAGAAAGAATCCCAAGCAGGCTCTGCACCCCCAGCACAGAGCCCAACGCCGGGCTTAAACTCATGAACCGTGAAATCATGACCCAAGCTGAAACCAAGAGTCAGACTCTCAACTGACTGAGCCACCCAGGCACCCCGAAGGAACATCTCTTAAGGGCCATGTTTGAGATTTGTTCTGACCCCAGGATAGCTCTTCTTGGCGATATCTTTCCCCAGTTCTGTCTGGTAAACTAGCCAACCTACCATTTAACTTCTATCTCTAATGAATCTCCCATAATTGCTTTTCAGCACAACATGCCTTGTTTTGAGAGCGCCCTTAGGCTGGAACTTCTCCACACTCTGCTCAAATGAAGTCAGTTCCTTTGAGAAGAAACTTGGAGTTCCCTTTGCCTTCTCCTCGCCCCAGGCAAAATCTCTGAGCTCCAGCTCAGGACAATCTTAGGGACAGGGCCCCTCCGTCTCTGAATGACCCCCTGCTCCAGGAACTGGAGGGAAGAAGCTTCAACTCTTCCCAGCTCGTCTCCACTTTATGAGCCCGGGTGAGGACGCGAGGGCCCCAGTGTTCTCAGTGGCACTGAAGCCATCTACAGCCTCTCACGTAAGAGGGACCTGAGCTGACTAAGGGAGCTACCGCCTCAGGTGCACCCACCCAGAACTTAGCCTCAGCAACGGGGGAACGGAGTGGGGGGGTGTGTGTGGAGGGAATACCCCATGCTGCCCCTCACAATTTCTGCTCTTTTTATAGGAAAGAGCTGCAGAAAGTAGAAATGTTACTTCAATGCTGATGATGGTCACCTAGTGATTTGATATCTTGTAACATCCAAGCAAAATAGTAATGATACCTTCAACAGTCCCCTAGAGGTCCACTTCTGGCTTGACAGTATGAGGAGCTCTGCAGTCCCCTTCCCCAGTCCAGCTGGTGACAATTATAAAGTCTCTGGAGGGGCACCTGGGTGATTCAGCCGGTTATGTGTCTGACTTCAGCTCAGGTAATGATCTTGTAGTTGGTGAGTTCCAGCCCCGAGTCGGGCTCTGTGCTGACAGTTCAGAGCCTGGAGTCTGCTTCAGATTCTGTGTCTCCCTCTCTCTCTCTGCCCCTCCCCCTGTTTGCATTCTGTCTCTCTCTCTCTCTCTCTCTCTCTCTCAAAAATAAATAAACATAAAAAAAAAATGTTAAGTCTCTGAAAATTGACCTAAGGGCATACAACAAAAAAAGAAACATATTCAAAACACCTACTAACACTCGATAAAAGAAGGAAAGCCAGGGGCGCCTGGGTGGCTGAGTCAGTTAAGTGTCCAACGCGATTTCGACTCAGGTCATGATCTTACGGCTCGTGGTCATGATCTTACGGCTCGTGGGTTCCAGCCCTGCATCGGGAGCTGTATTGACAACATGGAGCTTCCTTGGGATTCTCTCTGCTCCTCCCTCGCTTGTACTCTCGCTCTCTTTCAAAATAAACTTAAAAAAAAAAAAAAGCAACTTAAGTAAACTTAAAAAAAAAAAAAAAGGAAAGCTATGATATTTGAATCAGTGCCATTCCCACTCTCTCTCCTCCTAGTTCGGCGGGATGAAAATTCCACTCCAGACTGATGCGGGCCAGAGGACCAAGCTCTCTTTCCTGCCAGCTCCCGGTCAGAGAACCATCTTCCTGGAAGGGGCAGGTACCCTCAGGTTGGAGCCACAGCCTCTAAATTTCCCAAACTCCTTCAGGACTCTGCAGGTAGAGCCAGCCATATTGAGCTTGGAGCCGTGGCATGGTTACCTCACATTAGGGCTGAAGAAGTATATACTTACTAGACACCATATTCTTCACATTCCATGGCAGCTGTAGGCCCAGACTTCTCACAGCCCGGCTCCCACAGGGCCCATTCACCGCCCTCTATTAGGAGGTATGCATTCCAACCCTGCCTTGCCTATCCACACAATTCTCAGGGACCCAGGTGGCTGTTGAGATTTTAAAGAATGATTTATCTTTCTCTTGGCCTCATGAAACTCCAAAGGGGCAGCCCAGACCAGACACCCCCCTCTATCTCTGATTGGTAATGAGGAGCCTCGCAAGGGCTTCTGTTCTCCCTCTACTCCAAAGCTGGGCAGGGCAGCAAACTGGGCAGGCCGGGGCAGGGGGTCTGGGTATCTATTCGATCCTGGAGGTAACAAGGAGAACCACCGAGGCGGCAGGAAGTATGGCTCATCTGGGGAGTCATATCAGCCAGAGCTCAGCCAGCCATCTGGAGCTAAAGGGAGCCTTAGAGACTGGGATTTTAGACAAGACCAAGGGGAGGCCCAGAGAGACGGCCCTTCCTCACTTCAGCCAGAACAGCGGTGATCCCCCACCTAGTTTCTGACCCAGACCACTAACTGGGCCACAGGTTCCCATGTAGGCTGCCGGACACGCCCACCTCCATGTCTGGGGCCTCAGACATGTTCATTTTAAACCCATGCCTCCCCCCTCACCTTATCCCTTTCCCCCTGCCTCAGTCTTGTCACCTCTCCAGCCTGCATGGCATTTTCAGATTCCTCCTCTCCTGGTCCTCACTGCCAAGCCCAGCTCAGCCCCTGTGGGCTTCCTGTCTCACCCCCTCTACAGCAGCTGTGTTGTGGCTTCTGTGCCCTCCTTAGTCACATTCTGATGACATCACTCCCACCTCCTGGCCAGCATGGCCTCTGAGTCCCCTGCCTTCACCTCAGCGGTCACACAGCACCTCACAGACATTCCTCCATGTCAGCTTTGATTCCCTCTGTCTGTTCGCCCCTCACCCTAAATAGGCTCTGCAGAGGGCTCAAGGGTACAGGCAGTGTGCACTCCCAGGCGACCCTCCACCAGTGGGGATGGAAACCAATAGAAAAAGGTTCCAGTCACCTGTCCTTCAGGTGCACTCTGCATGCTTTTCCCAGCAGACCCTGCACTTTGACAACACAACCCTGCCCCAGTCCCCCCACTTCTGTCTCTCCCTGCTCCGGGTTTCCCTTCCCTGTAAGTGACGCCATCTCGGCTCAGCTTTTAGGGAAGCCAGGCTAAGAATTCTCCTCCTCCATCTTTTACAACCTTTCTCAAAAGCACATCTTCCAGCTATGCAAACAAACCACAGGTCCTTGTCCCATTCATTCCCCCATCACATTTATGTAGCACCTGCTGTAGGCAGGCACTCTTCTAGGCACTCTTCTTTATTCTATGAATAAAGAGACAAAATCCCTGCCCCCACCCAGCCTAGCGAGGAGGGGCCCTGGGTAAGCCAATGAAAAGATGGGGGAGGCAGCCTGATCGGGGAGAAGGAGAGCTTGGTTGGTACAAAGGCAACAAAGCCTCAGTGGGGAGTTCTGGAGCAAGTTTGGTCTGTCAGAGTGTCCCATCTAGGCTGGAAAGGTCAAGGTTCCATAGCCCCTGCCTCACTCAGTCACCAGATGCTGCCCTGGAAGACTGTGACCTCAGGGAAGGCTCTGTGCAGCTCAGGTGGACCCTGGAGGATCTGAGAGCTGGAGGTTATCTGGTGATGGCTCTTCCTGAAGATCTTTCTGGAAAGGGAGTCTGGCTAGTGCAAGCTCTGTGTCTACCACATGGACTGAGCTCAGGGAAGGCCTCGTGGAGCAAAGATTTGAAGGAGATCAGGGAAGCAGAAGCTGAGACATGTAGAGGAAGAGTCCTACAGACAGGAAACAGAGAAGCACACATCCCGGGTGTGCTTGCCACTGAGGCCACTGAAGCAACGCGAGGCTGAAGTGAGTGAGCAGCAGGAGAGGAAGTCAGAGCAGTAGTGGGCCAGCTCCAAAGCCACGTGAAGAGTCCCACCTTTACTCTGAGCAAGAAGGGCGCCATGGATAGGTGGAGGTTGGTAAGGGTAGTAAGGACATTACCGAGGGAGGGCGATTCTGGAGCAGGAGAGCCCGTGAAGAGTCCACTGCTGAGCTTCCAGAGAAGGGAGCTAAAGACGGTCAGCGCCCGCACCCTGGAAATGCTCCGGAATGCAAGTTTCAGGATCACCCAGGCCTTGTTTACCCTGCATCTTTAGGCAGTATCTGCTGCCCTCTGGTGGATGTGCTAGAGATTACCCACACCCACTTCCCGCTTTGCTTTGCTTTTGCCAGCAGTCTATGGGGCTTGTGGGTTCACCTTCAACTTGCAGTTATAAGAACTCTTTTGTCATGGATCTGATTGTGGAGGTGTCAGGCAGCACTTGGTGGAAACATTTCATCAACTTAGACAAAGGAAGGCAAAGGGAAACTGTGGTGTGGATGCAACAGTATTTGAAGTGGGGCTGGGGAAGGGCCATGTGATGTTTTCTACCAGTGATGATTAGAAGCAGAGAAGTGGGGCTGAAGAATGTATCTAGGGCTGGAGGCTGTAGAGCAGGCACTTGTTCTCAGGAGGAGAACAAGGTGAAAACACTGAGGGTGCTTGCCAGAGGGCTCTGAGTTCCAGGGCAGTCATGGGATCATGCTGGGAAGGGAAGGGAATGGGGGGCGGGGGCAAGTCCCAACTCACAGAAAGAAAATGGGACACCTGAAGGCCTGTAGGTCAAAACAGAGCTGGATATCTGGTGGAGAGAGAGTGTGAGAAGACTACAGACAAAGGGGGAGCAATGGGAGCCATGGAGCCACTGGAAGCGTTGCTGTGGACTTGGCTGCTGCTGGACAGAACCCAGGCACCTGCACCCCCACTGCTCCTAAAAGTCCCCACCACTGCTACAGCCCACAGTCACCCACACTGAGGCTGACACAGGGAGGAAGGAAGGAAGGAAGGAAGGAAGGAAGGAAGGAAGAGGGAGGGACAGAAGGGAGGAAGAAGAAAGAAAAAGAAAAGATGGCATATATAAATATATGCAACAACAAGTTGAAAGACACTGGACATCAGGCAACAAAGGACAGTGACCCTGCAGAAATGGGCAAAGAACAAGGTGAGCCCTGTGATTGTCCTAGCTGTCTTATTTCCAGACAGGGAGGAGGAACTAAAGTGTAATACTCCCTGAGTTGAAAAGTTGAAGCTAAGAGCCTGGGGAGACCAAGGCTGCCTGAGTTCGTAGATAGGACAGAGTACCAGCAAAGAGAGAGTTGCACAGAGAAAGATCCTTGAGACCTGCAGGGGTCACCCTCAAGTACTCAGCAAGTGAGGGAATGCCCATGGCTGGGGAAAGAAACATCATAAAGAATAAGAAGACTAAATACGCTAGAAATAGAAGGGAATTTCCTCAACCTGATTCAGGGAATCCATGAAAAACCCACAGTTAACATCATACTCAGAAGTGAAAGATTGGATGCTTTCGCACTAACAGCAGTAACAAAACAAGGATGTCTTACCTCACCTCTCCTATTCCACAGCATACTGGAGGTTCTGGCTAGGTCATTTAGGCAAGAAAATTAAATAAGAGGCATCCAGATTGGAAAAGAGGAAGTAAAACTATCTCTATTTGTAGATGACAGGATCTTATACATAGAAAATCCTAAAGAACCCACTTAAAAAAACTAGAATAAACAAGATCAGCAAGGTTGCAGGATACCAGCTAAATATACATAATCAATTGTATTTTTACACATTTGCAATAAACGACATGAAAAATGAAGAAAAAATTCCATTCACGATAGCATAACAAAGAAAAAAGGAGTAAATTTAACAAAAGTACAAACTTTATATTCTGAAAGCTACAAAACATCGTTGAAGGAAATTAAAGATCTAAGTAGATATAAAAATTTCCAATGCTCATGAATTGGAAAACCTAACATTGTTAAGATGACAATATTCTTCAAATCCATCTACAGATTTAACACGGTCCCTATACAATCCCAGCTAAAGGGATCCTTACCTTACACGATGTACAAAAATGAACTCAAAACAGAGCGGGGCACCTGGGTGGCTCAGTCGGTTGAGCATCCGACTTCGGCTCAGGTCACGATCTTGCGGTCCGTGAGTTCAAGCCCCGCGTCAGGCTCTGGGCTGATGGCTCAGAGTCTGGAGCCTGCTTCCGATTCTGTGTCTCCCTCCCTCTCTGCCCCTCCCCCGTTCATGCTCTGTCTCTCTCTGTCTCAAAAATAAATAAATGTTAAAAAAAAATTAAAAAAAAAAAACAGATCAATGACCTAAGTGTGAGAGATAAACCTAGAAAATACTTAGAAGACAACAAAAGGGTAAATTTTCATGACCTTGGATTCTGCAATGGATTCTTAGATGACACCAAAAGCCCATGGAAACAAAGAAAAAAGAAGATAAATTAGATATTATCAAAGCTAAAAATGGGGCACCTGGATGGCTCAGTAGGTTAAGTGTTGGACTCAGGTCATGATCTCATGGCTGGTGAGTTTGAGCCCTGTGTTGGGCTCTGTGCTTACAGCTCAGATCCTGGAGTCAGCTTCAGATTCAGTCTCTGTGTTTCTCTGCCCTTTCCCTGCTCACACAGTGTCTCTCTCTCTCTCTCTCTCTAATACAAATAAACATTAAAAAAATTTTTTTAAGCTAAAAACTTTTTTGCTTCAAAGGAACCACCAAGAAAGTGAAAAGACAGCCCATGGTTACAGAAAAATACACTCATTACTTCAAAATGAGCACCTGCCATGTGCCTGGCAATCTTTTAGGCACTGAGGAAATGAGACTTAAAATGAGAGACAAAAATCCCAGCCCTTCTGCCATCTGGTGTGGAGATTCAAATAAGGACATTAACCTGTCCAGCTGTTCATCATCAACACAGATAAAACCAGCTGTAACCAGAAACAGTATTTCTCTCAATACGGCAGCTGCTAGTCTGATAGTATCCTATTTCTCTGAGTGACTCCTGCTTTCTTACTGAGAAACTGTTTTCTAAAGTTGAAATTTGGCTGCTAGAAATCATGTCAATTCTTTCCAGGCAACAACCACCAGAAATTGATCTATTGTTGAAAAGTTTGGTTTGTTATTCATTGCTGTAAAAGAGAATGCGTATCATGGGAAATTGTGGGATATATCATTAAGAGTGTTAGAACATAATTACAGGATTTGGACTTGTTAGATGACTGGGAGGAGGGTTTGGGAAAGGATGCTGTCAGAAAGTGGGGATAATTCTATAATCTTAATAGATTTCATCTACAGGGAGGCCAACTAGAGTGAGGCTAAACCTGGGACTGGTAAAGAAGCCATAGTCCTCAGGTTGGGGAGAGGATGTCTAGTAACTTGTGGTTTGGACAATGTTCATGTTTTGTGTTCTTTTTCCAAGAACTTTTCAAAGTACAATTCTGTGTTCATTGCGTTTGCGAGAAAGGGCAGGCATCCTCACGCATCTCGTTCCCTATGTAGCCCTAGCTTTGAGCAGTGGGGGACACACAGCAGGTGCTCGACAGGCACGTGTGGAGGGGCGAACTGCATTGCCCCAAATCCCAGCGTTGGGGAGAGAGCGAGGCCAAGTGAAGGAGCAAAGCACCAGCACCTAGGACCCTCAGAAAAAGCGCCACAAGACCCGTACCATCCACCACCCCAGCCGGATGCCCGCCCTCGCGCGTGCGCCGGCAGCAGCCCAGATCCAGGCGTTTGGCTGATTGGCTGCGACGGCTCCTCGAAGCGGCGTTGCGCGTGCGCGCTTTCCTCGCGCGGGCTCGACTGGTGTGTAGCTCTTCGTTATTCCCCGCCGCCGCAGCCCCAGCTCCTGGTCCGGGACGCCTCATCCTCAGAGCTCGGAATGTTCCCTGAACTCAATAACCTTCTCAACACCACTCCTGACAGGGCGGAGCAGGTAAGGCGTCGCGCGGTGGGAAGGGGGCGGATCCCGGAACGTGGCGGAAGACCGTATACCCGGATGAAGCGCACGCGGACTCGTGGGAGAGGCACGACCTCCGCGGGCATGAAGCGCCTGGGAGTTGTAGTCCAGGGATGGCCGCCCCGGGGACTGGGCTCCGCCCTGGAGCCTGCGGGAGGTGGGCGTCTTCTCAAAGGCTTGTGTATCCTTGAAAGTGCCCAGGAAGGTTGGCCGACTATACATCGGCTTACGTACACAGACGGGTACGGGGGGGCGCTGTGCGTTCTCACTGGGGTGGGGGGCCCGGCGTCTAGAGGAGGTTGCCTGAGAGTTTGATTCTCCACCCTTCACTTGAGACCAGCTTCTTAATCGTCCTCGGTCTCTCTCTGGCCCCTCAGTACTCCGCAGTGAACGCTGCTCCTCCTGCTTTTCCTCATCCTCCTCTTGGTCTTTAATAGTGCTGTTCCAAACTGCCTTCAGCCAGCGTTGGCTTGTATCAAGTCTGCCTGGGGCATAGCAGCCTCGCCACTCTTTCCTTCTTTCCGTACTTTGGGGCATCCCGAAATTTTTTATTTTAACCCAGGGGTTATTTCTTTCAGGAATTTACCTGGTTCATTTTATAACCATTGTCTTCCTAAGGAAATGGTAAACTCCAGGCAGCCAAGACATCGTATCGATCAGGCTTGCTTGCTTGCTTATTTATGAAAAAATTTAAAATGTTATTTATTTTAGAGAGAGAGCCAGAGTGCGAGCAGGGGATGGGCAGAGAGAGAGAGAGACAGACAGACAGACAAAGAATTCCAAGCAGGCTCCAGGCTCTGAGCTGTCAGAATAAAGCCGATTCAGGGCTCCAACTCACAGATGGGGAGATCATGATCTGAGCTGAAGTTGGATGCTTAACCGACTGAACCACTCAGGCGCCCCTCAATCAGGCCTTTTTATGACCCCCCCCCCCCCCCCCCCCCCGCCCCGCCGTGTCAGGCAAATTATAGTTTTAAGTAGACCCTTGTGGATTTCAGTTGCTCAAGCCTGAAGATGTTTCTGGTGACCTTGCTAATTACTGCTGGCACCTCCAAAGTGCTCAGCCCAAGGCCAGAGTGAAGGAATGGAAGATCAAAGTGGGCACCAGGAAACGACAGCCCTGGAGGTAACCCTCAAGGTCTGATGGTGCGATCTTTCATATTTTATAAGTGAAAAAAAAGTCACAACAGTACAGAAGTGTCGTGTCTGATACCATTTGATTGCGACCTTCCCTATCACTGAAAAGGAACTAGAGGTGGCTGCAGCAAGGCAGTCAGCCACTGTGGAGACCATCTTTAGAGGTCTTTCCAGAACTCTCCATGATCAGAGCTTTTCCTGAAGCAGTGTCTAGGGCCATTGGGATGAGAATTTTGTTATTGGAATTCTCTGTCAACAACTACTCTTCCCTCTCTCCCACCCTATTGTACAGATTTGGTATCGGAATTAAAAATAGGGAGGCGCCTAGGTGGCTCATTTGGGTAAGCCTGCCACTCTTGATTTTGGGTCAGGTCACCATCTTACCAGTAGTGAGTTCAAGCCCCTCTTGGGCTCAGTGCTGATAACTCAAAGCCTGCTTGGGATTCTTTCTCTCTCTCTGCCCCTCCCCCGCTCATGCTCCCTCTTTCTCTCTCAAAAATAAATAAACTTAAAAAAAAAAATAGGAAGGAAGTTGGATCATACTACTTTTTTGGAGCTCCATTCCAGTCTTAGCAGGCTGTGATTTTTGTTGGATTCTAATGGTAAAACCTCTAGTTCTTCCAAGATCGGTCCCTCAGTTACCAAGGTGAATGAGGAAGAGAAGGGTTTTTATTCTCTCTTTGCCTTGGGAAAGTGGAAGCTGAGATACGCTTGTCCGTAATGAGTGACTTTAATAACAATCACTCTAACTTTTGTTTTTTTCATAGTTTTGACTTACTTTCTTCTTTCTGGTAGTGTGTGTATGTGTGTGTGTGTGTGTGTGTGTGTGTGTGTGTGTGTATGTACTGACCTCTTTCCAGGGAGTCTAATTCACCTTTTTGTGTTCCTCTTAACTCGTAGGGGAAACTGACTCTACTCTGTGATGCCAACACAGATGGCAGCTTCCTTGTGCATCACTTTCTCTCCTTCTACCTCAAAGGTATACGACTCATTGGTGCTATAGAAAAAGAAACCTAAGGCTAAAAGCAATGGGAATGGTATTAACTAACTAGGTCTTAGGTGTTTGGGTAGCCAGATGGCTGTTTATTAGGTAACAGGTTACTTGACCATCTTGTTCCCTGCTCATCCCTGCCAAAGGGTGGTATGTGCTCCTATCTTCCCTTCTCCACCCAGTGTGCAGGCATGGTCTCACTGAGATCCTCGTGTGGCCTCCTGATTTAGTTGCTCCTCAGTCTTTATGTATCTCTCTCTTTTTTTTTTTAAACATTTTGATTTATTTTTGAAAGAGAGAGACAGAGCATGAGCAGGGGAGGGGCAGAGAGAGGGAGACACAGAATCCAAAGCAGGCTCCAGGCTCCGAGCTGTCAGCACAGAGCCTGAAGCAGGGTTCGAACCCATGAGCTGTGAGATCATGACCTGAGCAGAAGTCAGATGCTCAACCGACTGAGCCACCCAGGCGCCCCCCAGTCCTTGTGTATCTTGAAGTCTTTGGGCTCTGGACCCATTGACATGTTGCCCTGGAAGTAGATGCTTCCTAAAGAACATAGGAAAACTGTGGGGCCACTGCGGTTTACATATGAAAATGGATTAGAAGAAGAAAACAGCCAAATGAAAAAAAAGACTCATTTATTAGCTGATTCTCCGTGAGCCCCTACTGAGCCAGGCCAGAATAGAGGGTACACCTTTGGCACTCTTAGTTGTAATCGTTTACAGCTTTGAAAGTTGTTTTCTTTTCCAGATGATATTATTGTCAGGATTGAAAGAGGAAGAGAATCTATAGATAAAATATTAGAACTAATTATGTTCATTAAGGTAGCTAGAGTTTCTTTGTGTTCCACTTATAATTTCTTGGATATAAGACCAGTTTTTTAAAAAGTGAGTTGTTAAAAAAAAAGTTGTATTTCTGTACAAACAGAAAAGTATTACTTTTTAAAAACCACAGTTTATTTACAATAGAACAAAACAAGGTACCTATTGATACACATAACTGAAGAAGTACATTTCAGGATCAATGAAATAGGTATAATTATTATATATGAAAAAAAGTGCAGCTTAGAATCAAATTGGGGATGTCTGGTTGCAAGCCCTCTTGGGTCTATAGACCCAATAAAGTCAGAGCTTTATTTTCTAGAGGTACAAAGTATATGAGACTGATTATACATAGAGACTTTATTAAAAATCTGTTTATTTTGTTTTCTAGCTAATTGTAAAGTCTGCTTTGTGGCACTGATCCAGTCCTTCAGTCACTACAATATCGTGGGACAGAAGTTGGTAAATATTGTAGACTTCTGTGGTGCAGAGTATGTGGGTCATGCAGGTGTGAGTGGGGCCAAGGCTGGGCTCCCCTGGTTGGGTTGTAGAGAACTTAGCAAGGGAGGGACTGAGGAAATCATGGAGTTCTGAAACCCTTATCTGAAAAGCTAAGGCAGCATCTCTACCTGTTTTACTCATTTAGAATTTATAGAACCAAATCAGTTGTTAATTAATCAAACCTAGCTCTACTGACTCTGGACCAGTTAAGATTTTCTCCTTCTCACTGTGGGCTTTAATCTTAGTTCTGCTGGGTTGGAGACCCACAGCTTGGTCTACCACCAAGTTGAGTGCCTCCTACTGTTTCTCCCTAAGTCTACGGCTTAGTACTCAGAGGTGGAGAGAGGTGCTTTTGTGACCTGCTCCTTACCTCATCTCGGCCTGCCTTTCATGTTGTCAGATGTAGGCAGGCATGAATAAGATGGCCAAGAGTCTGGTGAACCTTCTGGCCTAGTCTAGGCCATCACCTGTGACCAGTGACCAGGTGGGCTTAGTAGTTTTTGTTTGTTAGTTTTGTTTTTATTTATTTATTATTTAAAAATTAAAAAAAAAATTTTTTTTAATGTTTATTTATTTTTGAGAGAGACAGAGACAGAATGCAAGTGGGTTGGGGCAGAAAGAGAGGGAGACACAGAATCTGAAGCAGGCTCCAGGCTCTGAGCTGTCAGCACAGAGCCTGACGCAGGGCTCGAACTCACAAGCTGTGAGATCATGACCTGAGCCGAAGTTGGACGCTCAACCGACTGAGCCACCCAGGCACCCCTATTATTATTAAAAAAAAAAAAATTATTTAATTAATTTATCTTTGAGAGAGAGACAGAAAGAGAGAGCATGGGGGGGTCAGAGAGAGAGGGACAGAGAGAGAATCCCAAGCAGGCTCTGCACGCCAGCACAGAGCCCAATGTAGGGCTTGAACCCACAGACTGTGAGATCATGACCTGAGCTGAAACCAACAGTTGGACGCTTAACTGACTGAGCCACCCAGGTGCCCCTTGTTTTGTTTTTAATAGGCTAGCCTCAGAGAGGGAAAGAACCAGACCACCCATTAGCAGTGACTACTGAAATGCCAGTCTTCCTATTGGGCCATTACACTGCCTGATGTCACTCTGATGGGAAGAAAGAAATGAGAGAATGGGAGGAGGGTAGACTCTTTCCCATCCTTTGCAGATTAGGAAGACCTCCTGTGGTAGAGGTCAGAGCATGAGCTCAGGGAGAGCAGTCATGTCAAGAACACACGTGCATTCCAGGTCTGTGAAGCATGTTTCTATGGCCCTCACATCAGTGTCTCTGGGTGAGAAAGCTGTGTACTCTCATGTCCAGATTGGCTACTTCTTCTGTTGCCTTTGAATCATCAGCACAGCAGGAATGACAGACATGGTACAGGGCACGTGAAGTCCATGAGTGTGAGCCTCCATACTCTTGGCGTATTATTGAACTGCCATTAGTAGAATTGTCATGAGCAAGAGCAAAGGTGAACAGGAGTCTTTCTCTCTGCCAGGGGTGGCTGTGGAGCTCATGGTGCTGCATAGCGGAGGACACTGGGGTATAAATGAGCAGTTGAGACCTGGTCTAGGGGCATGAGGAATCTTTAAGAGTTCCACGTGACCTATTTCTGCACAGAGAGAGCAGTGAGTTGCAGATTTAGATTGTGTCTGTTCTTGGGTGTTTGTTGAAATGCAGATTCTTGGGCCTTGCCTGCAAAGCTTCTGATTCTGGAGGTTTGGAATGGTGCTCAGGGATCTTCATTTTAACTGGGTGTTTCATAAGAAAAAGATTCCTAATTGGGTAGTTTATAAAGAGCCATATTAAGAAGTTCTGGTCTAGAGGTGCCTGGTGGCTCAGTCGGTTAAGTGTCAGAGTCTTGGTTTCATCTCAGGTCATGATCTCATGATTTGTGAGGTTGAGCCCCGCACCAGGCCTGCGCTGACAGTGTGGAGCCTGCTTGGGATTCTCTCTCTCTCTCTCTCTCTCTCTCTCTCTCTCTCTCTCCATCTCTTTCTGCCCCTCCCCTGTTCATGCTCTCTCTCAAAATAAATAAGTAAACTTTAAAAATTTTCTAGAAAATAAGTTTTAAAAAAGCTCTGGTCTAGAGGAGGGCTAGACAGAGTGCAGCCACTGCCATTTGTTTATGAATCGTGTGCGACTCCACAGAGTATTGCAGCATAGATTGTCTCGCCCTTTGCAAAAAAAGTTTGCTGAGCTCTGAACTAGTGCATCAAGAGCTCGTATTGTCCTAACTCTCATGGGAGTGCTTCCTCAGAGGTAGAGGGAAGAGAAGGAGAACTTGCTGGTAACGCGGTCTTCCTGTATTCTAGGCAGCCTGGCAACTCCAATCTCTGAGTTATGTTATTTGAAAGCCTCAGAGCAACTCTGAGGTCCTGTGCCACTGATGTGTAAACAAGAGGGTTTGTGAAATTCAAAGTCAAAATCTGTCCCTGTCTCCTTCACCAGCATTTTTCAGACCTTGGTCATTCTCCCACCATTTTATTGTCATTATTATTGTTTCTAAATATACTTAATTTTATAAATATGTGTATTTGTAATACTACTACAAATCAGAACCAAGTATTGAGTAATCACAAAAATGAGCATATAAACAAAAATGTCAGTTTTTTAAAAAGTGATAAATGTAGAGGCTCACCTCAAAACCTTGGGGATCGTGGGTTGGGACCACGCAGTGGAAAGAAGGCGTGGGCCCCATACAAAGGTGTACAGGTACACATTTGCAGGGCTTAGAATGTGTCCTGTACCTTTTTGTGAGCTGGAGTCCAGCCTCTGTGAGGGGTTCCTCTGCAAGGCACAGTAATTCACTCTCCTCTGTGTTGTGTTTAGGGTGTCAGCCTGACTGTGGCACGGGAGTGCGGGCAGCTTGTGTTCCTAGAAGGTCTTAAGTCTTCGGTGGATGTTTTCTTCCGGGCTCAGGCTGAGCCACACCCCTTGCAGTTCCTCAGGTCAGTCAGCCTGCAGCCCAGCCCAGAAGGCTGGTAGGTGGACCCAGACCAGCTTTGCTGGGTGATTCCTCCTGTGCATGGGTTGGGGGACAGAGCTGGCTTTCAGAGGTAGCCATTTCCCTGGTGTTACAGCATTATTGGAAAGCTCTTGGCTCTTACCATGGGCCAGAGGGTATATGGCTGACCCCAAAGCTACGGAAAGCATTATTTGCTGGGAGTATGGCAGAACGGTATGTTTTTCTAACCTTGCTCAGAGCCCTAGCACACACCTTTATTCTGTTTTGGGGTTGATACAGGGATCGGCACACTATGGGCCATGGCTAGCTACCTGTTTTTGTAAATAAAGTTTTATTGGAATAGCTGCATTCATTTGTTTGCATATTGTCCCTGGCTGTTCTCTCCCATAGCACAGTTGAGTAGTTGAGACAGAGATCATTTGACCCACAAGCCTGAAATATTACTGTTGGCCTTTTAAGAAAAGTTTGGTGACCCCGGTTTGCTATTTTGAGATTGGTTTTCCTGCTTTTTGTCTTTTATGAGTGTCAGCCACAAACATAGCTCTGTGCAGACTCCCCACCTGTTCTTCCTTCACCACAGAGGAGTCCGTATGGGAACTCTCCCTGCTGCCCCCTCTCTCAGATGCCACCTTTTGCAGTGGCTGGAAGGCAGTGTGGAGTCAGAAGGCCCTGTGCCCTGACCCTGTGTGTGTGATCTCTCACATAGCTTTTAGCATCTCTGAACCTGGGTGCCTTCGTCTGAGTGATGGGCCTGGTGACACCTGACCCCAGGTTGTGGGAAGTTGTTGTCCTTGCTGTTAGTGGGCCGCAGACCTGGAGTGTGAGCAGGTGCCTGGGCCCTGTGCTCTGCTGCTTTTTGAGCCTCTCTTGCTGGGAAGTGACTGCCAAGGTAGTCATTGGAGAGATGGAGGTAGCTGGGCCAGCTTCTTTAGAAATAGGTGGAATCCAGTAGGTACACAAACTGCCCTTAGACCTTGGTTCTCACCACCAGGTCACCTGAATGGCTATTTAGCTTTTTGCACCCATTATGACCTCCTGGAAAGACCTCTTCTGCCTGCCGAATCCAAATTAATCTTCTAATGCCTTAAGCTCTTGGGTTGAGGGGCTGGCTGCATGGTGTCTCTTAAGGACCCAGGAGGCTGTTTATTTTTGTGTACCCCAGTTTCTAGCACAGTGCTTTGTACCTACTAGGCCTCAAGGAATATTTGAAGTACAGCTTGCTTGTATATGCACGCATGCCTTTTCTTTCCAACCAGATCATGAACCCCTTAGTGCCAAGGACTGTGATCCAGTTCTCTGCCTCCCCCAGCCCTTTCCCGTGGTGCTGCTTGGTCCCAGATAAACATTTGTAGACAGAGGGAACTCTTTGGTGACTCTCGCTTGATGTTCCAGGGAGGCCAATGCTGAGAACCTGCAGCCACTGTACGAGTTTGTGCGGGAGGCTCTGAAGCCCGTGGATGATGGAGAGGCTGCGTGGAGGTGCCCAGTGCTGCTGGTGGACGACCTCAGTGTGCTGCTGAGCCTGGGCATGGGTGCGGTGGCTGTATTGGACTTCATCCACTACTGCAGGGCCACCGTGTGCTGGGAACGAAAGGTACCGACCCGTCTGCTCTCCGTGCTCCTGCCTGTGATCTCCATAGGCCCAGACAGGCCCATACCTCCCTTGCTTGCAGTGATCTTTTTTGCTTATTTGGGGGTTTGGCTTTACCCTGGGAGGCCCAGAAATCTTTTGGTCTGCCATCCTTCCCTCCCCTACTTGCCACTGCTAAAAAAATAAAGCCCTCAAAATTAAAAGATAGACCAGTACTGTCTCAAATGGGACCAGTTGTGTGTGGTACCACGGCCATCCCAACTCTGCCACCCATTGCCTTGTGTCCTGGGACAAGTCATTATCACTCTGGGTGTGTTTTGAAGATCAGTTGAGATATAAACTGCATTAAAAATTGTGAGATGCAGTACAAGTACAGGATGTAACTTTTATTGTCAAATTATGAGGCAAAAATGGGGATTTTACCATAATAGTTAAATAGTGATAGTAGACCCACCTATAAAATAGGAATGGCTGTGGTGCCCACCTCGCAGGAACCAAGCTGCAAGAGTTAAGTGACATGAAGCTTACAACACTCCCATGCAGCGTCTGGCCCCCAGTGGCAGCTCTTCAGCGTGCGATGGCGCCCCTGGGAGGGACCTGCGGCCCTTAGCACGGTGTGGTCAAGCCGAGGGTGCTGGGCGGTTGGGATGAGCCAATGGAGTCAACCAGGGTGCATATACCCAGCACTGCACGCTGAGCACCTCCCATGTGCAAGAGCTTACCTGGCAGCTGTGTTTAGGGGAGCTCCTGGGACTGTGTGGCTACAGGCACGGGGTGGGAACCAGGTGATGGGGAAAGAATGGAAGGAGGAGAGAGTGGAAGGGGCGTGGAGGGCACGGCTCGGTGACAGTGAAGCGGGCACAGCTCCTGCAGCTTAGCCTGCTTTACTAAGTGCAAGTGCCCACTACCTCCCTCGTTTGGTTAAAAAAACCTCTTTTAGCTGAAAAAGCAAAACTTGGGAATGGTTTAAAAAAGAAAAAATAGGGGCACCTGGGTGGTTCAGTTGGTTGGGCGGCCGACTTCGGCTCGGGTCATGATCTCACAGTTCTTGGGTTTGAGCCCCGCATCAGGCGCTGTGCTGACAGCTCAGAGCCTGGAGCCTGCTTCGGATTCTGTGTCCTCCCTGTCTCTCTGCCCCTCTCCTGCTTGCACTCTGTCTCTCTCTGTCTCTCTAAAGTGAATAAAAATGTTAAGATTTTTTTCAAAATAAGTAAATAGCATAAAGAGTACTTTAATAAAAAGTAATGATCTCTTTCCTAACGTGTGTATTCTGGAGAGTGTGTTCAATTATGAACATGTTTTATGTGTATGTGTTTCTGCATTTTTTTTCACATTACTGGTAGCCTGCCTTTTTTCTCATTTCATAATACACGGTGTCTTTTGATGTCCATTGCCCAAAACCAGAATAGACAGATCTGCTTCATCCTTTTTAACTGGACGGTATCCCTTTGAAAGGACTTACTCTTCAAGGTATCCCCTTCAGTGGGTCAGCCTTCCCCTCTGGTTCTGGTTGGGTAACTCCTACTTGCTCTTCTGACTCGGCTCAGGTGTGCACACCACGTCACCCTCCCCTCCGGGCCAGACGTGACGCCTCTTCCCTGGGCTCCCCTAGCCCCCCATGCTCCCCTTTCTCCTGGCTTTGTGTCCTGTGTTGTTAGTATCTTTCTGTCTCCAGGGTCCATACCGGTCCCCTCTTATCCCCACTGTGGTGTCTGACACGTGCTGTGCACTCAGGAGCTGCTGACTGGATGAATTGGTGCCTAGCAGAAAGGTGGCACTTTTTGCTAACAATGAGGACCACAGACTGAGCTGAGCTTGGTTTAAGAGGGATTGAGCTGGCAGTATAGGTTGGATGTGCTGGTGAGACTGTCCAGCAGGTGATTGGAATTAGGACCCTAGAGCGCAGCAAGGGTCCTTCCACGGAGGGGGTGGTTGCAGTGGCAGCCAGAGGCTGCTCTGGGCGAGGACATGCAGGGGAGTGGAGGCACTGAAAGCCCAGTACTCCCTGGTGACCCTGTCTGGAGGAACGATTTTCATCTTCCATCTCTGTTGCAGGGAAACATAGTAGCCCTGGTGCACGACAGTGGAGACACCGAGGACGAGGAGAACAACATCCTTTTGAACGGCCTTAGCCACCAGAGCCACCTGATCCTGCGGGCTGAGGGGCTGCCCACTGGCTTCTGCAGGGACGTGCATGGGCAGGTGCGCAGGGGCTCACTAGGCCTGAGCCTAGACTGTGTGTGGGATAGTGTCAGGCCCTGGGGGTTGTCTGGTTGGGGTGTTTCTTCGGACGGAAGGAAAACCTCGGAAGTTGTGAGAACCCAAATTAGAGTCTGTTCCAGATGGTGCTAGCCTCATGTACCTGTTCAGGTGTTCCATGGTGGTCCCGTTTGTGACCAAAGTGGAGCTCCTAAAAAGGAGACCAGATTGCCTTCTGGAACAGAATGCAGGGGCCCTGCTATCAAATAGCAGAATGCCTCTGCAGGACCACAGCAGGCTTTGTATACTCAGGTCAGTGCTGCTGCTTTTATTTTTTAATTTTATTTTAATTAATTTATTTTTTTTAAGTTTGTTTATTTTGAGAGAGAGTGTCTATGCAGGTGAGGGGCAGAGAGAGAGAGGGAGAGAGAGCAAATTCCCAAGTAGGCTCCTCACTGTTAGCATGGAGCCCAATGTGGGGCTCAAACTCATGAGCCACAAATCATGACCTGAGCCGAAGTCAGACACTTAACCAACTGAGCCACCCAGGCACCCCAGTGCTGCTCCTTTTAAAATACAAATGTGGAGGAGTCAGTTAAACTTCCGACATCAGTTCAGGTCATGATCTCTCAGTTCGTGAGTTCGAGCCCCGTGTCAGGCTCTGTGCTGACAGCTCAGAGCCTCCAGCCTGCTTCAGATTCTGCCCCTCCCCTGCTCACACTCTGTCTTTCTCTAAAAAATAAATAAACATTAAACATTTTAAAAAGTAATAATAATAAATAAAATACAAATGTGGGGGGACCATGCCCATGGCTGGGGTTGTTGCTGCCCCAGTCTTGCCTCTGACCGAAATATTTGAGAACTCAGGCAGAAGCTGAGAGCCCTGCCTTAGAGGAAGGTCAGGTTCTACCCCTCCCAAGGGGCTACCATGCTTCTGTGCCTTCTGGAACTTTTTTTTTTTTTTAAATGTGTATTTATTTTGAGAGAGAGAGAAAAGTGCAAGTAGGGGAGGGGCAGAGACAGAGGGAGAGAGAGAGAGAGAATCCCAAATAGGCTCTGTGCTATCAGTGCAGACCCCAGTGTGGGGCTGGATCCCATGAACTGCAAGATCATAACCTGAGCCGAAACCCAGAGTTCAACGCTTAACTGAATGAGCCACCCATGTGCCCCTGGAACTTCTCTTTTGGAATCATCCCCCAAAGCTGTCATGGCTTCCAGGTTAACTTGATGTTGACCACTCTTGGCACATTAGAGGTGGGTGGGAGTTTTGGCTCAGAGTCATTCAGGGGTAGCTATAGAAAATGAAACAAAGGAGCAAGCTCAGAAATGCTGTGTTGGTCATGTTCATGTGCATGGCATGAGGAGAGGGTCCTGCCAGGAAGCTTGTGTCCTGGCTCTGAGGCCAGTCCCCCTGAGCATTCTAGCATGTCTGGCATTGAGATATCATCAGAATAAGAATAAACGTCTAGCCTTCCTGAGCCTCTGAATTGGATGTACTGATTTTAATGAGTCGATTTTCCCAATTATTGTAGCCAACAGATATAAAACCATGCCTAGGGAAAAGAGCAAAAGAGAACACATAAAAATACTTTAAGGGTTTGTATCTGGGGAGCTTTTTTTCTTTTTCTTTCTATTTCACACTTTCTGTAGTGAGCAAATATCACTACTGTAATGAAGGGGAAACCTATAGTTTTAGTTAGCTGGTCATAAGCTTTGTTTTAGAAGCCAGCCCCTGGCTGCATGGCACATGACTGTGATCTCAACTTAGGGGCCTTAGTTGCAGGTTACAGGGGAGGCAGGTAGGGTTCATAATGGAGCAGGTAACTTGGGGGCTGCTTCTCTCTCATCCTGCTTCTTGTCACTGTAGCTGAGGATCCTCTGGAGGACGCCATCACAGCCCACAACCCAGCGGGATCGGAGCCTCACTTACCAGTACAAGATACAGGACAAGAGCGTGTCCTTTTTTGCCAAAGGAATGTCTCCTGCTGTTCTGTGACCTGATTGAGGGGCAAATGTAGCTACCTTGGACTGTTTTCAGATGTGAAAGATGAAACAACGAGTGGGAATGGATCTGCACACCTTTGAAGTGGTATTTCAGCCTGGATTGCCACCACTGTGACCCGGCGCCGTGGAATGGCTCTGTGACAGTATGCCTTTGTTGCCCAGGGCCCTATTCCGAAAACACATAAGGAATTGCAACCCGGCCTCTGCTGAGAGAGATGCCACATATTGAAACCAGGTGAAAGTCATCCCAGGAGCCTTTCATTAAATACACTTTAGCCTCAACTGCCCATTTTTGGCTTTTGAGCCTTTCAGAGCCAGAGAAGGTATAACTGTGCCAGCCAGAGGACAGTCCTGGGTGTCAGGCATATGAGGTGACAACTTGGGTAATTATGGCTGTGGTAAGGCGAGTCCTACATCATGGCTTCCTCACGATGGATTGTCTCATTTAATTTTCACCTTCATCCAGCAAAGGTATTTTTCCTTCAGTCCAGTAAGAAAACCGGCTTAAAGAGGTTTGGAAACACGCTCACGGTTGTAGAGCAGGCTGTAGATAGTGGAGCCTAACTCTGAAGTCCACACTTGCTGACTGACCCTCAAGGAAACCAGGGGCAGGCTCCCTACCCGGTTCACAGCCTCCTGGTTGTGTGGTCCCTGACCCAGGTGTCATGAAACCGCGGCCTTGGTCACATGAGGCTTCATGGCCTTGGTGACAGGGGTAAGGAGTGTTCTTGCCACCAGGTGGGATAGGGCCTTGGCAAGTTGCTGCCTCCCTTACCTGTAAAGACTGAAGAGGTGAGCACTTGCCCCAGCGTCCCATAGATGCCAACTTACCACACTCTGCCCGTCGGTCAAGATCACCTCAGTAGACACCGGGGGTATTCCCTTAAACTGGGTACATTTTGTTGTACCACAATGAATTATTTTTAAAATTAAAAGTAAATAAAATGAAAAAAATAACACTGCAGGGACTAAGGAAATTTCATACCTGTTGTTTAATTGTAACTTTTCCACATTTTGTAGTCTTCATAAGAGGAAACAATTTATCACTCCTCCCCTCAAATCATAGAAAAAGAAAACTTAAAAAACTAAAAAAAACAGGAATGCCTGGGTGGCTCAGTCAGTTAAGCGTCCGACTGCAGCTCGGTCATAATCTCATGGTTTGGGAGTTCAAGCCCTGCAACAAGGCTCCTTGCTGACAGTGCAGTGCTTGCTTGGGATTCTCTCTTTCCCTCTCTCTCTGCTCCTTCCCCACTTGCACTTTCTCTCTCTCTCTCTCTCTCTCTCTCTCTCTCTCAAAATAAATAAACAAACAAACAAACAAAAAATAAAGCAGGGAAGGGGCCTAGGAAAGTGAGGGATAATGAAATTTTAGTTTTTTCCCTGTAGAGGAATTTCTGAATTAAAGCCTGGATTGGCCCTCACGTGGTATCAAGATTGTTCTTTGGAATGATGGAGCCAGTTAACAGTGACCTCTACGTTTTCCTCCACCAATGTTGGATTTAACTTAATTTTTACTAACTTAATAGTTGTGTAAAGTTTGTAAAAATGAATATCTCTTGAATGGCTAGGATATAATTTTCTTTGTATTTTCCCATGTGTTGAGAATGTATTCCTCACTTTTAATGACTTATCAATTAGAATGTGGTGTCAACTTTGTTTTCTCAGTTCTTTGTAATATTTTGGAAAGGATTTTATCATTGCCTGTGTTCATGTATATTTTTTTCTATATTTGGGTTTTTAAAAATACTTTATCTTGGGGCACCTGGGTGGCTCAGTTGGCTAAGCATCCGACTTCTGCTCAGGTCATGATCTCTCGGTTTGTGAGTTTGAGCTCCGCATCAGGCTCTGTGCTGACAGCTGAGAGTCTGGAGCCTGCTTCGGATTGTCTCCCTCTCTCTCTCTGCCCCTCTTCTATTCTCTCTCTCTCTTTCTCTCTCTCTCTCTCTCTCCCATTTCAAAAATAAACGTTAAAAAAAAAAGTTTTGGGGCGCCTGAGTGGCTCAGTCGGTTAGGCGTCTGACTTCAGCTCAGGTCATGATCTCACAGTTCGTGAGTTTGGGCTCTGGGCTGACAGCTGGGAGCCTGGAGCCCACTTCGGATTCTGTGTCTCCCTCTGTCTGCCCCTCCACTGCTTGCACTCTGTCTCTTGCATTGTTTCAAAAATAAATAAACATTAAAAAAATTTAAAAAGTTTTGTTTTCTATGCAGATATGCATTAATTCATGAAGTTTTTGTGGAGTTCCTGTTTTATATGAGGGACTCAAGATAAAGACGGTCCTCAAGTCACCTGCTGTGCTGTGATGGGGGCTAGGGAACAGGCATTGACATAAATAACGTGCAGCTGTGGAGAAGATGATGCAGGCCACAGAAGCAACTCAAGTAGTGAGTGGGGACAGATTGGTGGTCACAGGAAGGAGTAATTATTTCCCCATCACGTTTTTGTTTTTGTTTTGTTGTTAAGGGAGCAGAAAACTGGGGAAGAATTTATGGAGACAGTACTATTTGAACAAGACGTTGGAATGTTCCTATTTTGTCACTGATGTTACCTTTGTTCTTCAGGACTCAGGAATATATTTTTCTTCCTGAATGGAATGAAGGTGCTGTTCTTTGTTGTTGTTTCTGGTTTAAAATAATTTAAGAAAATTAACTTCTTTAGAATTTGCTACAGTACTGTAATTTGTCTACCTGCTGATAACTAAATAGTCCGACAGCATTTATAGTATTTACTGAAAAGTAGTGATCCTCTTTATGTAGTTTGGCTTTATTTATACATAAAGTTCTTAAAACTGAGCTTTTCTGAAATTTATCCTTTTTTTATTTTTTACTTAAAATTTTTTTAATGTTTATTTATTTTTGAGAGAGAGAGAGAGTGAGTTGGGGAGGGGCAACGATAGAGGGAGACACAGAACCTGAAGCAGGTTCCAGTCTCTGAGCCCAGCGTGGGGCTCAAACCCATGAACCGCGAGATCATGACCCGAGACAAATTCTGATGCTTAACTGACTGAGGCACCCAGGCGCCCCGAAATTTATCTTGTTTTTTAATGTTTGCTTATTTTTGAGAGAGAGTGCATGTGCATGCACAGGCACACACGTGAAGGGGGGGAGGGGCAAAGAGGATCTGAAGTACAGAGCCTGATGTGGGGCTCATATTCACGGACTGTGAAATCATGACCTGAGCCAAGTTGGCGCTTAACCAACTGAGCCACCCAGATGCCCCTGAAATTTGTCTTTAATTGATACTGAAAGTTTAGTATATGTCTGCTCTCAAGAGCCTTTATTAAAAGGATATCGTGCCCTCTTGTTTATCCAGATGAATTTTACCAGCACTTCATTCAAGCTCTAGACAGTATTCTTCAATCTTTTCATGTGTCTATTGGCTATGTGGATATCTTCTTTGAAAAATGCCTATTCGGGCACCTGGGTGGCTCAATCAGTTAAGCATCCAGCTCTTGACTTTGGCTCAGGTCACGATCTCACAGTTAGTGGGTTCAAGCCCCATGTCAGGCTCTGCACTGAGAGTGTGGAGCCTGCTTGGGATTCTCTCTCCCCATCCCCCCACTCGTGTGTGCGCTCTCTCTCTCTCTCTCTCTCTCTCAAAATAAATACACTTAGAAAAAAATACTTGTTCATGTCTTCTGCCCATTTTTTAATTGGACCTTTTTTTTTGGTACAGAATTATATGAATTTTTTATGTATTTTATTTTTTAAAATTATTTTTTTAAGTTTTTTAAAGTTCTAATTTATTTTTGAGAGAGAGAGAGTGAGGGCACATGCACAAGTGGGGAGAGGCAGAGAGAGAGGGGGACAGAGGATCTGAGCAGGCTCTGTGTGCACAGTTAGAGAGCCCGATGTGGGGCTTGAACTCGTGAACCATGAAATCATGACCTGAACCAAAAGCAGATGCTTAACTGACTGAGTTACCCAGGCGCCCCAATTTGATTTTTTTTTAACTGGGCTTCATGCCCAGCTTGGAGCCCAACACTGGACTTGAACTCCTGACCCTGAGATTAAGACCTGAGCTGAGAGCAAGAGTCAGATACTTAGCTGACTGAGCCACCCGGACGCTCCTTTTTATGTATTTTAGATACTAACCCCTTATCATATATATCATTTGCAAATCTCTTCTCCCATTCAATCAGTTGCTTTTTAATTTTGTTAATGGCTTTCTTTGCTGTGCAAAAGTTTTTTTTAGTTCAACGTTGCTCCAATATTTGGGAAATTTGTTAAGAGTGGTGTGAGGTGGGGCACCTCAGTGGTTCAGTCAGTTAAGTGTCTGACTCTTGATCTCAGCTCAGATCACGATCTCATGGTTTGTGAGTTCAAGCCTCTTGTCAGGCTCTGCACTGCTTAGCACAGAGATCTCTATCTATGCCCCCCAAAGCTTGGGATTCTGTCTCTCCCTCTCTCTGCCCCTCCCCCACTCGAGCTCACTCAGTCAGTTAAGTGTCCGACTCTTGGTTTAGGCTCAGGTCATGATCTCACCATCCTGAGATGAAGCCCTGCATCGGGCTCAGAGGGGAGCTTGGAGCCTGCTTGGGATTCTGTCTCTCTCTCTCTCTCTCTGCCCTTCCCCCATTTGTGGTCTCTCTCCGTCTCTTTCTCTCAAAATAAATAAATAAACTAAAAAAAAAAGTTTGTCATTATCATTGGCACTATCATGGGCTTTGTAGTGACCACTACCATATTGCCTATAAGGTTCTGCTTGAAGGTATGCACAAAGACAACTTCTCTAGTGCAGGGAATTAACATCTTCTATTCCTGGCTTCTGATAACATGGCAGGAACTTGCTAGGTAATGAAGGCACTGAATGAGTATCAACACAACTTGGAGATTTTAAATATTTTTAATGACTGTATCATGGTTACAGATACCATGAATGTATCAGAAATAGAATGGCTACTGTTTATTGGAGTCTTGGTATTTTACATGGGTTCACATTGATTCAATGTTTTTGCAGGCCACAGAGGTTGGTATTTTTGTTATTCTTGGTTGCATCTTAGAACTGGACTTGTGAGTCAAGGTTTCCTGAGGTTAATTTTCCCAGCCACAGGACAGTCACTGCTGCTCCGTGTAAGGACCAGGATTCAAATCCAAGGAGTCTGGGGCACCTGGGTGGCTCAGATGGTTAGGCATCCGACTTCAGCTCAGGTCATGATCTCAGGGTTCATGGGTTTGAGTCCTGCATCGGACTCTGTGCTGACAGCTCAGAGCCTGGAGCCTGCTTTGGATTCTGTGTCTCCCTCTCTCTTCTGCCCCTCCCCCACTTGCGCTCTTTCTCTCAAAAATAAATAAATATTAAAAAAATAATAATAACAAATCCAAGGAGTCTGGTCCTGAAACAGTCTTTTCCATTTTACCATGCTGCCAGCTGCTATCACTAATGCTTAATTCATGGTGGGCATGGTCTTGAGTGCAAATGATTGCAGAGACAGACCTGTGTCGTTATAAAACACCCTTCTCTGTGTCCCTGACAGGTGGAGGTAGCTAGACAGAGGGCTGAGAACCCAGAGCGCTGGGTCTTAGCCTGTGGCCACCTGGTCAGTTACCAGAGTGACCTTAGGCAAACCTCCTCCTCTCTTTAGACATTTTCTTCATTTGTAAAATAGACCAAGCCACTATTTTTAAGATTGTCATAAGGATTGGCCCAGTGTGGAAGCTCAGGTATGGGGGACTGTTATCACTTCTTGATGATCTCTCTGCTCCACTGAGTTTTTAAAGCTTTTGGATTTATCATTCCCGTGGGGAGCAATCTGAAGTAAAGTTGAGCTTTGAGCTTTGGCTAGTTAGGGCTAAATGAAGATGTTTCACCTGAATGCGTCATGGGGTGCCGGGGTGGCTCACTTGGTTAAGCGTCTGACTTCAGGTCATGATCTCGTAGTTCGTGGGTTTGAGCCCCACATTAGGGTCTCTGCTGTCAGTGCAGAACCTGTTTTGGCTCCTCTGTCTCCCTCTCTCCCGCTCTCAAAAATAAATAAACATTAAAAAAGAAAAAAGCTGAAGTTGTA
This sequence comes from Panthera uncia, assembly GCF_023721935.1. NCBI lineage: Eukaryota > Metazoa > Chordata > Mammalia > Carnivora > Felidae > Panthera > Panthera uncia. Next base: position 15,896,199 of record NC_064816.1, on the reverse strand, counting down.
TCTGTAACTTACCTGGGAATGCATAACAAATTGAATGGATTGTTGGGTGGACAAAGGAAGAGAAGTTTTATTTCGTGTGTGTGTGTGTGTGTGTGTGTTTGATAGGTATAAGATACTAAGCAAAACGTTAACAGCTCTAGGGTATATAGTTGTTAACTGTGTGGTCCTTTCAACTTTTCTCTGTTTTCATAATAAAATGTTGGAGGAGCCCAAAAATCACGGCCACTGCATTCCACTCCTAGGGAGCAGCTTCACCAGGGGCCCAAGAACCTCAGCTCCCAGCCATGAAGGACTCTCGGCAGTGGGTGCTGCAAGGTACATAGACGCTTAGCTAAGTGCTCGTCCATTTTGGAGGCTCTTGTTTTTGGAGGCAGTGTCCAGACCTTGCTGAGAGTCAGTCCCCTGCAGACACAGGTTTGGTGGAGTGTTTGGGTGGGGAGGGGTTGGTGAAGAAGGGTAGGGGGGGTGACAGCACTTCCCAAAAGACAGTCTAAGTCTCTATAATGGGGGTTGTGAAAAGGCAGGCTCCTCCCCCTCTCTGGAGTGGACTCTGATCCAGTGTGCCTAGGATAGGGCTCAGGAAGACAGATTTAACTTTAAATATTCCCCAGGTGATTCTGCTGTAAGGCAAGTTTGGAACCACATTCTTTGTAGAAACTTGGCAGTAAAAGGAAAGGATTGGGACTGAGTCATGCAGGGTCACAGTAGCTTCACCAAGAAAACTAAAAATAAACTGGATAGACTTTATTTTTGCCAAAAGGAATGAGACAGTGGAGAGAGAGAAGGAACAGCTGAAGGATAAGTGGGATCCCTCTTGCGCAAGGTTTCTGAGGGGCCAGAGGATGGCATTTCAAGGGCCAGATGTGTAGAGAGTGATGTGAGAATGGATGAGGGATGTAGGTAAGGCTCTCCACGCTGCTGCCCATTGTGGCCTCTAATTTATTTGTTTCTAAATTGTTTTTTATCATTTATTTTTGAGAGCATGAGGGGGGAGGGGCAGAGAGAGAGAGGGACAGATGATCTGAAGCCAGCTCTGCAGTGATAGCAGTGAGCCCATGCGGGGCTTGAATTCACGAAGTGTGAGATCATGCCCTGAGCCAAAGTCAGGTGCTCAACCAACTGAGCTACCCAGGTGCCCTCCTCTCTCTCTAATTTAAAAACAAGCAAGACGTGTGTTTCCTTACCCCTTTTCCCCTGGTCTCGGGCACTCATGGAAACAGTACCAGTAAGGGACCTTCACGTAATAAAAAAAACACATAAAAATAAAACCAAAAACAAATTCTTCATAGAATAAAAATTCCCATCTAAAGACAGAAACTAATCCTGAATACAGGGCAAAATCTTCAAGATCACTTTGGGCCTAGGCCACTTGTCCTCACTATTGTTTAATTTCCCTGTGACAAAAGTGTGGTGGGGCAGGGAGGGAGGCAAGCCTTAGGCGGCCTTGGAGAGGCGGTCCAGAGTCCAGTGGAAATGAATGGGCGTGAGGGAGGAGTATGACTCTTTGAAGAAGGCTTAGGAGGGGCTGGGGGCTGGAGTCCCATCTTGCATTGTCCCATCCGCTCCTGAGGGCTGGATCAGGATCTGCCCCGGGGTGGGTGCGGCTGAGCTGAGCATGCCTAGGGCGGCAGGGTGGGGGCGGGGCCGACCCCTGGCACTCGAGGGGAGGGCGAAGGGGGTGCGATCCAGGTCCCTGCGCGTGGGCCCCGGGCAGTCACAGCACGCAGCATCCCAGGATGGTCAGCGCTGGGCTGTGTCCCCAGCGCGGGCGAAGGCCCCTCCTGTTCCGCTTGTGTGAGACCCAGTAAGGAGCCCTACGTAAGGGCTTTCGGGACGCTCAGATGAATGCTCAGCTCAGCACCCGGCACATAGTAAAAAACTCAGTGGACGCAGATGTGCAGTTCCAACAAAGACACACAGTATGTGTAAAATGAATGGTTAAATGCCCCTCGGCGGATAGGAAAGCCCAGCACCCTAAACCCGCCCGCCACTCAATCATATCTGCCCACCACACATCAGCAGCACCCAGAGCCTTCCTTCTCTGTGGATGACTTTTCACAAAAATGAGATCGTACTGCACAGCTCATTTTGAACCATCTTTCAAGAACAGGTTTCAACATCAGTAAATATTCATAAAACTTATCCTTTAAAAAGGCTGTAGGGAAATCTGTTTTATGGACAGAAGTTATTCCAGCCATATGTATTTGTTGTGCATCTGCATGGTTGTTTTTAATTTATCGCTGTTCCAAACGGGGCCATAGGCATCTGGTGCACGTTCTTGATAAATTCTCTGGAAGGTGCTGTCTGTCAAAAGCCCTGGTGCAGTCCTCAGGGCCCTGCCCCATCTTCACGCCCCGCCCCGCCCCGCCCCGCCCAGGACCGCCGCTTCTCCCTCCCTCTGTGTGTTGTGGCGGGCGTCCGCCAGGGGGCAAGCGGGAGCCGCGGGCGGGGCTCGACTACGCATGTGCGCGCCTCTGGAGCACGTGCGGAGGGCGGTGAGGGCGGGAGGGGAAAGGTAGAAGGTGAGAGGTGAAGGGGCGGAGAGCTGCGCGGGCGCCCGGCGGCCGGCATAGAGAGGGCGGGCACCACGCACCGGACCACGGGCCGGGAGCGCGCACGCCGCGCCCCGCCCCCGCCGCCGCCGCCACCGCCGCCTGGGAGCTGCTGCCGCCACAGGTACCGCCGCGCGTGTCCCCACGGCGCCTGTCCACGGGCTCGGGCTCGGGCCTCCGGCCGCGCGGTCCCGGGAAGTCGGGGGTGCGTACCGCCGGGGGCACTGGTGCGCGGGCGTGGGCGCTGTCCAGCAGCCGTGCGGGCCGGGAGACCGCAGCCCGGAGAGGGGGGCCGGGCCGCCGCGTCCCCACCCCCACCCGGGCCGCGCCCCCGCCCGCGCGCCCGTGCTCCCACCCAGCCCCTGGTCCCGCGTGACCACTACCGGGGGAGGGGGTCTTGCCGTTGCGGCCGGCCCCTGGCCCGCGGTCCCGGGAAGCCGCCGCTTCTAAAACCTGCTTTGGGGCTGTCTGGGTTTTCTAGAGTGCGGGGGAGAGCATGCTGTCTACTCCTGTCTCTTTTGGGCTCTCTGGTTTTGAGGCAACACGTAGCTTCTTTGCTGGGTTTTGCCTGGCTTCTAGTTTTATGTTTTGCCGAAGCCCAAACTTTGCTCAATCACGTTGCCTGTGTTTACCGTGTTGCTTCGTGTTTATTATTACCTTAGTATATCATACAGGATTATTTATAATGTCACGGTTGCAGGGAGCCTGGACCGTTTGAATCGCGGAAAGTTGTACAGGTGGAAATGCTGTTGGCCGGAGGGGGCGGCGGGTCCCTGTGGGGGTTCTGGGAGGAGTTCTCCTCGGTCTGGCTTCTGGCTATCCCACCTCTTAGGGTGACAATCAGAGCTGCGTGATTACACTCTTTGGGGATTTTGTAATAATATTTGTGAAAAAGACCTACGAAAGGTTTACTTAATGATGTTAGATTTGTGTTTCTTTTATCCGACCAGACGTTTTGCGGAGTTTGGTTATATGGTGGCTTATTGGTGTGCTGCTGTCTCAGGATATCGTGCTAAGATTGAAGGCTAGGGTCAAGGATGTCTGGTTAGTGCCGAACACACCCTAGTGTTCCTGAATGCTGCTTAAATGATGAACTATTTCTTTCCTTTTTTTTTTTACAGTTCCACATTTTAAGATAAAAATTTTTTGGAGTATGGTTGACTTGCAATGTTACATTATTTTCAGATGTACAACAGTGATTGAACTTCCTATGTTTTGCTCACCACAAGAGTAGTTGCCATCTGATCTGTATATTGTTTTTGAACATTTATTCATTTTTGAGACAGCGAGAGAGAGAGAGAGAGAGAGAGAGAGAGAGAGAGAACGTGAGGGGGGGGCGGGGGGGAGAGGGAGGGAGACACAGAATCTAAAGCAGGCTCCAGGCTCTGAGCTGTCAGCACAGAGCCCAACGTAGGGCTCGAACTCACCAACTGCCAGATCATGACCTGAGCAGAAGTCAGACGCTTAACTGCCACCCAGGTGCCCCTGACCTGTATATTTCTAAGTGAATGTTAATATAGTTTTGGTTTTAAGGTGTTTTTACACATTTGGAGCATTCCCACTAGGCACATGATATAAAAAACAAAATATAAATGTATCTTAATATTCTTTTGGTCATAGATTGAAAGCATTACTTCTCATTTATTATGAACTAATTGGGTGTTTGAGAGCTCTCTCTCTCTCTCTGTCTCTCTCTTTTTTTGCTGTTGTGCAAAAGCAGCATGTCTCCTGAGGTCCCCGTGTGCTTTATAATCATTCGTATCCCCCCCTCCCCCTCACCATCCCAGCAGTCTAGACTAGTTTACGGTTGTGGGGTGGATAAAAAGTCTACTCCTAGTGGGCAGAAAGACTATGAGTTGCCTGGGGTCATTATGAGTTGCCTGAGCAAGTAAACTGTCCAGTTGGGAAGCAAACCATGCCTGTGGGGTTCAGTACTCATGCATTTATTAATGTTTGGCGGCAGACTTTAGAGATGCTTACTCTCTTAGTATCTAGCCATGCACATGAATGTGTCTTAAGGACCGTGGAATGACACTTAGGTTTCTGTGCTGTTTAACCTCACCATTGGTAGCCATTTGCTGTCTCCAGGGTTAGTTATATTGGCTCTGACGGGTACTTTGTATACGGTTTATGTCATCACTTCCATTTGAGCCGATGAGAAGGTTGCCTCTCGTAGAGAAAGTGGATTTCCAGGGTCACCCAGCTTGTAAGTGGTGGATCAGGCCTTCAGATCTGCCAGACCCTGCTACTTGAGCTACTTCCACTGTAACTTAACTTGCTGCCTTCCTGAGTTGGCTGATGAAACAAAGTCCAGGTGACGTGTTTTTTTTTTCCCCCTGCCTGAAGTAGTAATTTTGAGTGAAATATTTACTGAACGTGTGTACTGTCTAGATACTGTGTTAGGTGCTCTAATAATAGCTTATCTCACTTAATCATCGTAGTAACTGGGGGAGATGATACTGTTATCACCCCCTTTAATGATGAGTTTTACAGATGTTATCTGCCTGGCCCCGGGTCACCTGCTGAGTTAGAGGCAGAGCCCAGGCTCTGCAAACCTAGGCTTGCTTGATGACAGTCTGTACTTTTATGTTCTTCTTGCGCCTGCTGGCTTCACAGTCTCCTCCGTTGTCCGTTGGCAGGTGAGAGGTAGCAGAAGAAGGTGATGGGGTGAAGGGTAGAAGCCAGCATCACAGACCCAAGTCTCAGATGTGGAACTCAGCAGGAAGTAGACTGCATTTGACGGCCCTGCATTTGACAGCTTCCACTTGAGTGGTCAGGGGCACTGCCAGAGAACGCTTGCAGGGTTGCTGGCCCATACATGAGTTTTGCAGTGGAGTCCAAAGATGGGGAGTGCATGCATCAAAGGTGCACATGGGTCTCAGGGAAAAAAAAAATCAAAACTGACTTTTGTGTTTATTTTAGCTTTACTTAATTTTTATTAGGTTATTTTATAATGTACACTATATAGTAGTATATACATATAACATGTACTAGTATATATATATTGGGATGTTTACTCAAATTCTTGTTGGGGTTTCATAATCAAAAACATTTGGAAACCTCTGATTTGATATTTAGCATTTGTATCAAATATGTAAGGTGTGCTAATCATTTCTTCCTGAGTTGGAAGTTTAATGAAGTTCAGTGTGATTCCACATAAAGAGGGAGAATCGTATTTCATATTAATAACCAATTATAAATTATTTTAAAAGTTGCAGTTACAATTTTGTGAAAGAGGATATGGTTATTTTAATGGTCTTTGTCTCAAATATAGCAGCAGTTTTAAGTTTGAAGCTATAGTGACTGAGCTAGCCCTTTAGAAATTAAAATTTTGTTGAATCTCTTCTATTTTAAACCTGTTAATGTCAGAAGTGAGACACTAAAACAATCAGTTAACGTAAATGTGGCAGTTGTAATAGTCGTAGCTGTTAAGCAACTTCAGAGTATTTGCAAATTTTAGATGATAGTTAGATATATTGAAATTCCAGATACGTTGATTCCTTACCGCTTTTTACAAACTAGATTTGATTTTCTTCAGGTCACTCCTCTGCAGTGATTGGTGCATTATATTAAAACAAGAAATTCCAGAATTCTAATTTAAAAAATATATTTAAGTTACTTCCAGCTTATTTCACAGTTGAATAGATTAGTGCATGTTTAGGAGTTCAGGTTAAAATAACAGAAAGGGGTTTGAGCAAAAACTGTATTTCTTTGGCTAGACAAGCTTTTTATTTATTTATTTTTAAATCCAGGTGGGACATGATTCATACCAGCAGTTCTTACTTTAGTGTGAATCAGAATCACCTGGAGGGCTGGTTTTACCCTCACTTCACTACAGTCCCTGACTCTGTAGTTTACAGCTAGGCCTTGGAATTTGAATTTCAAACAAGTTACCAGGTGCTGCTGCTGGTCTAGGGAACTATACTTTGAGAGCTATGGCTCCATCAGTGCACCTAAAACCAGAGCATGATGCCAGTACTTACGTGTTTCACACTGAATCCCATCAGCGTTAGTCGTATACTATAGTTTTGCCAAGTACATAACTGGCTCTTGTTCTTAGCCAGTTTTCTCATTATTTTTAGATGATGTCATAATTCTCAATTCTCAGTTGAGAATTTCATTCTCATTATATTGCTATTTTTATTTTTTACTGCAATCCTATATTTCTAAATTTGTTGAGGGGTTAGAGATGTTTAAAAAATACAAGTTGTCTGTTGAAGAACAGTTAATAGGCAGGTGTGCATGTGCACAGGTTTTTTTTTTCCTATAATTCCAGTGGCAGGCTTTATTCTTGCTCATTTTCTTGTTCTCGCGTGTTCTTTCTCTATAATGAGATCATACTGTCTTGTATCCATTTTTTGTTGTGTAAACATGATTTTATGTAAAACACTATTCTACAGCATTTATTTAAAATTTTTTTTTTATTTTTGAGACAGGGAGAGACAGAGCATGAACAGGGGAGGTCAGAGAGGGAGACACAGAATCTGAAACAGGCTCCAGGCTCTAGGCTCTGAGCTGTCGGCACAGAGCCCGATGCGGGGCTCGAACTCACGGACCGCGAGATCATGACCTGAGCCGAAGTCGGCCGCTCAACTGACTGAGCCACCCAGACGCCCCTATTCTACAGCATTTAAAACATTTTTTTAATGTTTATTTTTGAGAGAGAGTGCGTGCATGAGCAGGGGAGGGGCAGAGAGCAAGGGAGACACACAATCCGAAGCAGGCTCCAGGCTCCAAGCTGTCAGCACAGAGCTCAACGTAGGGCTCCAACTATAGAATGCGAGATCATGACCTGAGCTTAGGTCACACACGTAACCGACTGAGCCACCCAGGGACCCCCATTTTTGTTTTTTTAAAGTTAAAATTTCATTTATTTTTATGTTTCCCAGTAACTTTCAACTTTGAGCAGCTTGCTGTGTTTGGCTGTGGGTTGGGATTGCACCTTTCAGAAGACTGCACTATCACTCAAAGTCTCCAATCATGGTCCTCTTCAACAATCTTTAGTAGCTCCCTGCTCTCATGATCTTCCCCAAAATGACGTACCCAACTCTTCTTCTCTCTACCAGCTCATGTAGATGCCGCCTCATCTCCATGGGGTGATTAGGTCCTTTCTTTCAGGCCTTACCTCTGGTTGGATGTGGACGTCCATTTTGATTTGTCATCCCTGCACCAGTAACTGTTGGAAACATCAAGACCTGCCTTTAGCAAACAACAGAGAATGTTGCATCTCATATTCCTGTCAGGGAGGATAATCTTGAATTTTTCACTTCCCAAATGCCATCCCAAGCACAACTGTGAGAAAACATTCGTGAGACTGTGCTGGAAGGTGTTTCAATGCACATGTTCTGGGCAGTGTTTTGTCTTTGAGTGAAGCCAGATCATTAGGAGGCAACATAATTTTGGCCCCTCCTCCAATTGTTTTTTAGTAAACTGACTTTGCATGGTCCCATCAGCTTGCATGGAGATCTGTGTGAGAAGTCCCTAAGAAAATCTCTGAGGCCTACTGGAATTTCCTTGAGGTTTAATGCTTGGAGTGACTGTGCCTCTTCGAAGCCACTGTTTTGATTTTGTCTATAGTGTGAACTAAGTCAGTAATGGTTCCCTCTTTGCATTGGCTATTTGGGAGTTCAGAGTCTGATTTGTACTCAGAGTTCTATGGTTTGTATTTTCTATATTAAGGTTACTTTTGGCTTATGATGTTCTTTTTAATGTCTAGTTATTTTGCTCTTTTAGATTATACCGTAACATATATAACACATTTGGGGCACCTGGGTGGCTCAATCAGTTGAGTGTCCAAATTTGGCTCAGGCCATGATCTCACAGTTTGTGAGTTCTAGCCCCGCGTCGGGCTCTGTGCTGACGGCTGGGAGCCTGGAGCCTGCTTCGGATTCTGTGTCTCCCTCTCTCTCCCTGCCTCTCCCTTGCTCATGCTCTGTCTTTGTCTGTCTCTTGAAAATAAACGTTAAAACAAAAAGTCTCCCTGCATTAAAAAAAAATATATATATGTATATATATAGACACACACACACACATACATATATATAAAACACATTTCATCCCTATTCTAAACATTACTGTAACTATATTGTAACCAAATCTCTGTTCCCCTCCTATTTCCTTTCCTTCTAATACACTTAATCCCTCCTAGCCCTGTCTTCCCCCCCCCCCCCCCCCCCTCCTGTGTGCTCCTTCTTTTTTGTTGTTTAATTTTTTTTATTGTGGTAAATATATATAATATAAAACTTGTCATCTTAATCATTTTAAGTGTACAGTTCAGTGGTTTGAATAAATTCATAATGTGCAACCATTAATACCGTTCATCTCCCATTTCTCTTTATCTTGGAAAACCAAGACTCTATACCATTGAACAGCTTCCCATTCCCTTCTTCCCCAGGCCCCTGGCAACCACCATTCTACTTTCTGATTTTGTCTACTCTAAGTACATCATATAAATGGAATCATACAGTATTTGTCTTTTTGTGACTGGCCTATTTCATTTATTATGATGTCCTCGTGATTCATCCATGTTGTAGCATGTGTTAAAATGGAATTTATATATCACATTTTATTTACCCATATATCCAGTGATGGATATTTGGGTTGTTTGTACCTTTTGTATATTGTGAATAATGCTGTTATGGATATGGGTGTACAAATATTCAAGTTCCTGTTTTCTGTTTTGGGTATATACATAAATGGAATTGCTGGATCATATAGTAATTCTTTGATTAATTTTTTAAGGAACCATCATACAGTTTTCCACAGTGGCTGTACCATTTTACATTATCACTAGCAATGAACAAGGTTTCCAGTTTCTCCACATCCTTGCCAGCACTTGTTATTTTCTGGGGTTTTGTTTTGTTTTGATGGTAGCCATCCTAGTGGACGTGAGATGATATCTCATTGTAGTTTTGATTTGCATTTCCTTAATGGTTAGTGATGTTGAGCATCTTTTTATGTGCTTATTAGCCATTGGTGTATCTTCTGTAGAGAAATGTTTATTCAAGTCCTTTGCCCAGTTTTATATCAGATTGTTTGTTTTTTTGTTGTTTTAGGAGTTCTCTGTGTATGCTGGATAGTAATCCCTTACCAGGTACTTGATTTGTAAATATTTTCTCCCATTCTTTGTGCTGCCTTTTCACTCTGTTGCTGGTGTATTTTGATGCACACAATTTTAACATTGTTAAGAAGTCCAATCTGTTTTTTTCTTTTGCCTGTGTCCTTAGTGTCATATCCAAGAAATCATTGCCAAGTCCAATGTTGTGAAGCTTTTGCCATTTTTTTTTTTTTTTTTTAAGTTATCTTACACCCAACATGGGGCTTGAACTCATGACTGTAAGGTTAACTGAGCCAGCCAGGTGCCCCTTGCCCTAGGTTTTCTTATAAGAATTTTATAAGGATGCCTGGGTGGCTCAGTTGGTTGAGTGTCCAACTCTTGATTTTGGCTCAGGTCATGATCTCACGGTTGTGGGATTGTGTGCGTGGGGTTTTCTCTCTCTCTCTCTCTCTCTCTAAATAATAAATAAAGCATAAAGAAAAGAATTTTATAGTTTTAGGCCTTAAGCTTAAGTCTTTTAACCCTTTTTTTAAGTTTATTTTTTTTTAGTAATCTCTACCCATTGTGGAGCTCAAACTCACAACCCCCAGATCAAGAGTCGCATGCTCTTCCAACTAAGCTAGCCAGTTGGAAGGTCTTTGAACCTTGCATATTCATTCTTGCTAAATTTTGTAAGGGGATAAATTCTAAAAAGGTTTCGCACATTACAAAGACTTCCTTGTTTATTAATGTTTATTATGGTAAAATTCAAATATATACAAAAGCAGAGAGCAGTGAGCTTTTGTGTGCCTATTATTCAGTTATATCTGTTATTTACTAATTAACTCAGGGCAGTCTTGCTTCATCTGTATCTTTCAGTCTTCCTCTTTTTATATTTTCATTTTTTCTTTCTAAATTGTTTTATTTTTAACTTTTTAATTTTAATTTTTTTTACATTTAAAAAAATGTTTATTTTTTTTTTACTTTGAGAGAGAGCATACATGCGTGCAAGCAAGGGAGCAGAGAGAGAATCCCAAGCAGGCTCCACACTCAGCACGGAACCCAACATGGGGCTTGATCTCATAACCATGAGATCATGACCTGAGTCAAAAATCAAGAGTTGGATGCTTAACCAACTGAACCACCCAGGCACCCCTTTTCTAAATTATTTGATGAGTTTTTTTTTTATTGTGATAAAATATACATAACATAAAATTTATCATTTTAACCATTAAATTTTTTTTAATGTTTATTTTTGAGAGAGAAAGACAGACTGTGAACAGGGAAGGGGCAGAGAGAGAGGGAGAGACAGAATCCGAAGCAGGCTCCAGGCTCTGAGCTGTCAGCACAGAGCCTGACATGGGGCTTGAACTCGTGAACCACGAGATTGTGACCTGAGCCAAAGTTGGACACTTAACAGACTGAGCCACCCAGGCACCCCTAACCATTTTTTTTGTTTGTTTTAATACATGGAATGCTTCATAAATTTGTGTGTCATCCTTGCACAGGGCTATGCTGATCTTCTCTGTCATTTCAGTATTACCATATGTTACTGCTGAAGCACCATTTTAACCATTTTTAAGTGTACCTTTCAGTGGCATCAGATATATTCACAGTATTGTACAACCATCACCACTGTCCATTTCCAGAACTTTTTCATCATTCCAAACACAAACTCTGTACTCATTAAACAACTTCCCATTCTTCCCTCCTCCTACCCCTGGCAACCACTATTCTCCTTTCTGTTTCTATGAATTTGCCTATTCTAAGTTCCTCGTATAAGTGGAATCATACTGTGTTTGTCCTTTTATATGTGGCTTATTTCACTTAACATAGTGAACATTGTTCATCCATGTTGTATCATGTGTCAGAATTTCATTTTCTTTTCATTCCTTTTGGAATATTTTCCAAATATTCTCTTGTATGTATATCCACATTTTATTTATCTCTTTATCTGTCGGCAGACATTTGGGCTGTTTGTCCCTTTGCCTATTGTGAATAGTGCTGCTATAAACGTGACTGTACAGATATCTGTTCAAATCCCTACTTTCAGTTCTTTGGATATATACCCAGGGGAGGAATTGCTGGAACATATGGTAATTCTGTATTTAACTTTTTGAGGAACTGCTAGATTGTTTTCCACAGTGGCTGCCCCATTTTACTTTGTACCAGTAACTTACAAGGGTTCCCAGTTGCTCCACATCCTTGGCAACGTTACTTTCCATTTTTATTTGTTTTTGTTTATTATTTTTAAAGATGTTTAAATGTTGACTTATTTTTGAGAGAGAGGGAGAGACAGAGGGAGAGGGCATGCGTGCAGAGCGGGGGCAGATAGACAGGGGGAGAAAGAATCCCAAGCAAGCTCTGCACTGTCAGCACAGAGCCTGACATGGGACTTGAACCCATGAACCGCCAGATCATGACCTGAGCCGAGATCAGGAGTCGGACATTTAACTGACTGAGCCACCCAGGTGCCCCTGTTTTTATTTTTTAATAATAGCTATGCTTGTGGATGTGAAGTGATATCTCATTATGGTTTTTGTTTTTAATTTTTTTTTTCTCATTTTTTTGGAGACAGAGACAGAGTGCGAGTGGGGGAGGGGCAGAGAGAGGAAGACACAGAATCTGAAGCAGGCTCCAGGCTCCGAGCTAGCAACACAGAGCCCGACGTGGGGCTTGAACCCATGAACCGCGAGATCATGACCTGAACTGAAGTCGGACACTTAAGTGACTGAGCCACTCAGGCACCCCACTGTCATTATTGTTTTAATTTGCATTCCCTAATGATTAGTGGTGTTGGGCATCTTTTCATGTGCCTCTTGGCCATTAGTATATCTTCCCTAGAGAAATGTCTATTCAAGTCCTTTTCCCATTTTTGAATAGGCTTTTTTGGTTTTTTGTTGCCAAGTTATAAAAGTTTTATGTGTTCTAGATATTAAGTCCCTATCAGGTATGATTACTTTTTCCCACTCTGTGGGTTGTCTTTTCACTCAATAGCTTCCTTTGATGCACAAAAATTCAGTTTTTGAGGTCCAGTTTTTTTTTCTGCCTGTGCTTTTGGTGTCATATTCAAGAAATTTTTGTCAAATCCAGTATTCTGAAGCTTTTACTCTACTTTCTTTTAAGAGTTTTATAGTTTTAGCTCTTTGTTTAGGTCTTTGATGAATTTTGAATTTTTATATGTGATGTAATGGTCCCGTCTAACTTTTTGCATAGTGGCTGTCCAGTTTTCCCAGCACCATTTTTTGAAAATGGCTGTGTCAAGGAGAAGAGCTCCAGGTGAACTTCATCTCAAGCTCTCTCTCACAGTGCTTTTGCAGATTTATGTTGGGAATGAAACCATTTTCTGTGTAGCGTTTATATTAAAAGCTTTTGTGACAGTAATGAAAAAGAGTCTCTTCACACTCTCACTTTAGGGTAAGCTATCAAGAACCGTGGTGCCCTCCATCAGGCCACACTTCTGTCAGGAAACCAGGCAAGGGGCCTCTGTCCTGTGTGGATATATATGGCTGTGCTTGCCCACAGTTAGCTGGGAGCAGGCGGCTGGTCCTCGCCATGCTCCCGCCAGCACCTGCTGGGACTGAGACTGAGGGCACCCTCCCCCTCAGCCAGAAGTCTTATGAAATGACTGGGCTGTCCCATTGGGTTCCTGGGTTGCTTCTAGGTTTAAAACAAATTCTTTGCCCACATTCTTAGCAGGGGTCAGTTCAGTCCCTTTGTTAGTCCTTCCTGACCAGGTCAGAAGGGAATAAGAATGTGGTAGCTGTCACTGTGGAAGAAAATCTGTAATATATTTGTTGTTGTCCAGTTGTGAAGAGAGTCGGCATCATGTACGTGGTTACTTGTGATGACCATCACAACCAGTTAATATAATTTGGTCTTCCCTTCGATCTGGGTATTGCTGTGCCATCCTAACAGTTACTCTAAATGTGGCAGTAATCATCCTCTTGAATATATATGTATTTTCAGGCTTCAAGTTCTCTGAAATCAGCTTTCATTCATGAAGTGAAACTCCTCTCTCTGTTCATTTACTTTTAACTTGGTCTGCTGAGAATTCTCTGGATTGTTTGGCTAATTTTGATGCTTTCAGAAGCAGAATTTCCTGTCCTTATCATTGGGCCGTCTTGCAAAACAACTTTCAGAAAAATCTTCTTTCCCCCAAGGATGAATTGTTTGCACCAGTGGACTAGTTTAGCACAGTGAACAGACTTGCAGTGACTTTCCGCTCGGCACCAAATGAGATGCTGGGTACTCTAGGGAACACAAAGGCGATTCAGCTGTGACCTTCTTCCCAAAGGGACCATAATCAATCAGAGGAGGCTCAGAGAGTCAGAACGAACACAGGCATGGGGGAAATACACAGTGACAGAAATTCAGGGAAGACTGCTGCTTCCACAGGGAAGCATTGTTCATTATTTTTAATTTTAGCTTTTCAGTGCAGTAATACATTCACATGGCACAAAATTCAAAAGGAACAACAGAGTATACACAGGGAAGTTTCCCTTCCATCTTGCACTGGCCACCGCATCCTCTCCCTAGAGGCAGCCAGTGTTACCAGTTCTCCAGTATCTGTGCAGGGGTGTTCTTTGCATAATACAGGCAGATACACAGAGAGTTCTTTGCTTTTACATGAAAGTAGCCCACTATATCCCTTGCTTTTTTCTCTCTCTGTTTGTGATAGTTCATTATCGATACATAAGAACTTTCTCATTGTCTTTCACAACTGGATAATTTTCCATTGTCAGGATATACCTTTATTTAGCCAGAGCTCTGTTGATGGACATATAAGGTGTTGTCAATTTTGCTAGTGCAGAAACACTTCTGTAGGCATCATTTGATGCGTGGCCAAGTGCATCTGTCTGGTCACTTAGCAGAGGCAGGATTGCTGGGTTGATGAGTATGTGCTTTTGCAATTTTAATAGCTCTTCGCAGATAAACCTCCATAGAGGCTGTGTCCAGTATGCTCCTCAGCTGTGTGTGGCGGTGGCCTCACCGGCACTGTGATAGCACAGTTTGATCTTTGCCAGTTTGATAGGTGAAAAAATTATTCCTCTGTATGTTTTTTCTTCCAAGCTTAGTTCAACCTATAGAAAAGTTAAAAGAGTAGTAGAGTGAACACTCCTATCAGGTGTAGTTTTAATTTTTATCTCTCCTGTTGCTGTAAGGTTGAAGGACTGTTTTCCATTTTCTTTTCTGTGAATAAGTTGTTCATATCCTTTGCCCATATTTCTATTGGGCTTTGGTGTATTTATTATTTTTTAAAATTTATTTAGAGAGAGAACATGAGTGGGGGAAGGGCAGAGAGAGAGGGAGAGAGAATCCCAAGCAGGCTTCATACTGTCAGTGCGGAGCCTGATGTGGGGCTTGAACTCACAAACCATGAGATGGTGACCTGAGCCAAAACTGAGTCAGACACTTAACTGACTGAGCCACCCAGGCACCCTGGGCTTTGTTTTTTTTTTTTTTTTTTTTTTTTTTTTTTTTAACGTTTTTTATTTATTTTTGAGACAGAGAGACAGAGCATGAATGGGGGAGGGTCAGAGAGAGAGGGAGACACAGAATCTGAAACAGGCCCCAGGCTCTGAGCTGTCAGCACAGAGCCCGACGCGGGGCTCGAACTCACAGACTGTGAGATCATGACCCGAGCTGAAGTCGGACGCTCAACCGACTGAGCCACCCAGGCGCCCCTGGGCTTTGGTGTTTTTAAAATTGATTTTGTAAAAATTTTTTGTATATGAAGGAACTTAGCACCTTGCTAATGATATAACTTGCAGTTATATTTTTCCAGATTGTTATTTATCTTTTTATTTAGAATGATTTTGTCATGAAAAAAATTTTAATTTAAATTCACGTTAGTTAACATACAGTGTAGTCTTGGCTTCAGGAGTAGAACCCAGCAATTCATCTCTTACATATGACATCTAGTGCTCATCCTGAAAAGTGCCCTTCTTAATGCCCATCACCCATTTAACCCATCCCACGACCCACCTCTCCTCCAGCAACTCTGTTCTCTGTATTTAAGAGTCTTTTATGGTTTGCCGCCTCCTCTATTTTGATCTTATTTTTTTTCTTCCCTTCCCCTATGTTATCTGTCGAGTTTCTCAAATTCCACATATGAGTGAAATCATATGATATCTGTCTTTCTCTGACTGACTTATTTCACATGGCATGAATACCCTCTAGTTCTTAATTAGGTCCTACTCATTGAACTTTTAAGGCTTCTTGGTTCTCTATCATACCTAGAAAGATCTTCCATAGTAGAAGAGTATGAAAAATTATCCTGTGGTTCCTTAAAGTACTTTTAGAATTTCATTATTTACCTTTAAATCTCTTATCCATTTGGAATTTATTTTGGTGAAAAGTGTGGGTCCAACTTAATTTTTTCCCAAATGGCCACCCATTTGTTGCAATGCCTTGTATTAAACAGGTCATCTTTCTTGCACTTGTTCAAATATCCTTTACTATATGTGATATACTTTGCCACATATCATATACATTTGGGTGTATTTCTGGACTTTCAATTCTGTACGTCAATCTGTGTATTTATGTTTTAGTACACATTTTAATTTTAGCTTTAGAGCATGTTTTGATATTTGGTAAAGTGAATTCTCATTCATTACCTTTAATTTTCAGAATTTTCTTGGCTATGTTTTACTATATGAACTTTAAGGTAAATTTGCCTGTTTCAAAAAAATCCTTTTTGTTTTTATTGGTACGGTGTTACATTTTTAGGTTAATGTAGGAAGAATGACATTTAGGTGATGAGTCTTTCCCACTGAGAAGATTGTATGCCTTTCTCTTTGCTCAAGCCTTCTTCTGTGTCCCTCAGAGTTTGAGAGATTTCTTGGCATTTCTTGTTAAGTTTATTATCAGGTCTTTTTCTTTGTTTTTGGTGGTATTGAAGCATTTTATCTTCTACCTTCTTGTTGATGGTGTATGTGAAGGCATTATTTTCTATGTATTAATTTTCACCACCTTACCTGATTACAAAACTATAAAGGTTTTTAGTTGACTCTCTAGGTATATAATAATATCATCTGCAAATAATGGTCATTTTACTTTTTCTTTTACATTTACATTCCTGTGTTTTCTTTCAATCACCTAATTGTGACAGCTCGTACCTCTACAACAGTAGTAAAAGGGATAGGCTTGTTTGGCCTTTGACTTTGATGGAAATTATTCTAATGTGTTCTCATTGGACTTGATTTTAGCTTTGGGGTTGAAAAGGATATAAATATGTAGCTGAAGTTTGTATCTTTGTGTGTGTGTGTGTGTGTGTGTACAATGTGAATGACAGGATTTGTTTCTTATGGCTGGATAATATTTCATTGTATATATGTACAACATCATCTTTATCCACTTCTCTGTTCACATTTAGGTTGTTTCCATATCTTGACTCTTGTGAATACTGTTGTACTGAACATGGAGATGCAGATAGCTCTTTAAGATAATGATTTTGTTTCCTTTGGATATACCCAGAAGTAGGATTGTTAGATTATAAGATAGTTTTTTTTTTTTTTAATTTTTGTGGAACTTTCATACTGTTTTGCTTAATGACTATACCAGTTTACATTTCCACCAACAGTGTACAAGGATTCCCTTTTCTCCACATCTTTCCCAACATGTTATCTATTGTCTTTTTAAATAAAAGCCATCCTAACAGGTGTGAGGTTATAACTTGTGGTTTTGATTTGCATTTCCCTGATGATTAGGGATGTTGAGCACCTTTCCATGTACCTGTTGGCCATTTGTATGTTTTTTAAAAATCTGTTCGCAAATTATTAGAGCTACAGTTACTAATAGTTTTGTCTTTTAACTTAAAACAATTTTTTTAATGTTTATTTTTGAGAGAGAGAGTGCAGATGGGGGAGGGGCAGAAAGAGAGGGAGACAGAATCTGAAGCAGGCTGTCAGCACAGAGCCCGACAGGAGGCTCGAACTCAAGAGCTGTGAGATCATGACCTGAGCTGAAGTTGGAAGACTAACCGACTGAGCCACCCAGGCACCCCTTAACTTTTATATTAGAGTTAAGTGATTAGCAAACCACCATATTCTGAATTTGATGGTATACTTGCCTTTACCCGGGGTATGTTTTCCTTTTCCTGGTTAGTATCCTTTCATATTGGCTGAAGAACTGCTTTGAGCATTGCTTGTAAGTCAGGTCTAATGGTGATGAATTCTCTGAACTTTTGTTTATCCATGAAAATCTTTATCTCTCCTTCATTGCTTTTTTTTTTTTTTAATTTTTAAATTTTTATTTACTTTTGTGATAGAGACAGAGTGAGAGTTGGGGAGGGGCAGAGAGAGAGGGAGGCACAGAATCTGAAGCAGGCTCCTGCCTCTGAGCTGTCAGCACAGAGCTGGATGTAGGACTCGAATTCACGGACAGTGAGATCCGTGACGTGAGCTGAAGTCAGACGCTTAACCGACTGAGCCACCCAGGTACCCCTTTCCTTCATTTCTGAAAGACACCTTTGTTGGATATTCTTGGTTGGCAGTTTTTCCTTACGATACTTTGTGGTTTTTTGTTTGTCCTAAATCTTTATCTGAATCACCCAGTACTCATCACAAGTGCACTTCTTAATCCCCATTACTTATTTCACTCTTCTCCTCATCCCTCCTCTCTATAGTTAAGAGTCTGTTTCTTGGTTTGTCTCTTTTTCCCTTTTGCTAGTTTGTTTTGTTTCTTAAATTCCACATATGAGTGAAATCATATGGTTCTCTGACTTATTTCACTTAGCATTATACTCTCTGGCTCTGTCCATGTTATTGCAAATGGTAAGATTTCATTCTTTTTTTTTTTTTTTAATGGCTGAATATTCCATTGTGTATATATACCATATCTTTATGTGTTCATCTGTCGATGGGCACTTAGCTACTTCCATATCTTGGTTATTCTAAATAATGCTGCTGTAAACATAGGGGTGCATATCTCTTTGAATTCGTGTTTTTGTATTTGTTGAGTAAATACACAGTAGTGAAATTGCTGGATTGTAGGGTAGTTCTATTTTTAATTTTTTGAGGAACCTCCGTACTCTTTTCCACAGTGGCTGCACCAGCTTGCATTCCCACCAACACTGCAAGAGGGTTTCTTTTTCTCCATATCCTTGCCAAAATCTGTTGTTTCTTGTGTTTTTGATTTTAGCCATTCTGACAGGTGTGAGATGATATCTCATTGTAGTTTTGATTTGCATTTCCCTGATAAGTGACAATGAGCATTTTTTTTATGTTGGTCTGTTGGCCATCTGAATGTCTTCTTTGGAGAAGTGTCGCTTCATGTCTTCTGCCCATTTTTAAATTGGATTAGTTTTTTGGGTGTTGGGTTTTATAAGTTCTTAATATATTTTGGATACTAACCCTTTAGCAGATAGGTCATTTGCAAATGTCTTCTCCCATCCTGTAGGTTGCCTTTTAGTTTTGTTGATTGTTTCCTTTGCTGTGCAGAAGCTTTTTATTTTGATGTCCCAATAGTTTAGTTTTGCTTTTGCTTCCCTTGCCCCAGGGGACATATCTTAAAAAAAAAAAAAAAAAAGCTGCTAAAGCTGATATCAGATTAATTACTGCCTGTGCTCTTTTGTAGGATTAAAAAAAAATTAATGTTAATTTATTTTTGAGACAGCATGAGTGGGGGAGGGGCAGAAAGAGAGGGAGGCACAGAATCTGAAGCAGGCTTCCAGGCTCTGAGCTGTCAGCCCAGAGCCTGATGTGGGACTCGAACTCACAGACTGCAAGATCATGACCTGAGCCAAAGTCAGATGCTTAACCAACTGAGCCACCCAGGCACCCCTCTTCTGTATGATTTTTATGGTTTCAGACCTCACATGTAGGTTTTTCATCCATTTTGAATTTATTTTTGTGTGTGGTGGAAGAAAATGGTCCAGTTTCATTCTTCCACATGTTGCTATCCAGTTTTCCCAACACCATTTGTTGAAGAGACCTTTTTCCCATTGCATGTTCTTTCCTGCTTTGTCAAAGATTAATTGACAATATACTTACGGGTTTATTTCTAGATTTTTTATTTTGTTCCATTGATCTATGTGCCTATTTTTGTGCCAGTACTTTGTGATTACTACAGCTTGGTAATGTAACTTTAAGTCTGGAATTATGATGCCTCTAGCTTTGCTTTTCTTTTTCAAGATTGCTTTGGCTATTCAGGGTCTTTTGTGGTTCCATACAAATTTTAGGATTGTTTGTTCTAGTTTTGTGAAAATTTCTGTTGGTATTTTGATAGAGAGTACATTAAATGTGTAGATTGCTTTGGGTAGTATAGACATTTTAACAATATTTGTTCTTCCAGTCTATGAGCATGGAATTTTTTTTCATTTCTTTGTGTCATTTTGGATTTCCTTCATCGGTGGTTACAGTTTTCAGAGTGATAGGTTTTTCACCTCTTTGATTAGGTTTATTCCTAGGTATCTTCTTATTTGGGGTGCAGTTGTAAATGGGATTATTTTTTAAATTTAATTTATTTTTTAAACTACATCCAAATTAGCATATAGTGCAACAATGATTTCAGGAGTAGATTTCTTAATGCCCCTTACCCATTTAGCCCATCCCCCCTCCCACAACCCCTCCAGTAACCCTCTGTTTGTTCTCCATATTTAAGAGTCTCTTATGTTTTTGTCCCCCTCCCTGTTTTTATATTATTTTTTGCTTCCCTTCTCTTATGTTTATCTGTTTTGTATCTTAAAGTCCTCATGAGTGAAGTCATATGCTATTTGTCTTTCTCTGATTCACTTAGCATAATACCCTCTAGTTCCATCCACATAGTTGTAAATGGCAAGATTTCATTCTTTTTGATTGCTAAGCAATACTCCATTGTATATATATATACCACATCTTCTTTACGCACTTATCCATCAGTGGGCATTTGGGCTCTTTCCATACTTTGGCTATTGTTGATAGTGCTGCTATAAACATGGGGGTGCATGTGCCCCTTTGAAATAGCACACTTGTATCCCTTGGATAAATGCCTAGTAGTGCAATTGCTGGGTCATAGGGTAGTTCTATTTTTGTTTTTTTGAGGAGCCTCCATCCTGTTTTCTAGGGTGGCTGCACCAGTTTGCATTCCCACCAGCAGTGCCAAAGAGATCCTTTCTCTCCACATCCTTGCCAACATCTGTTGTTCCCTGAGTTGTTCATGTTAGCCATTCTGACAGGTGTGAGGCGGTATCTCATTGTGCTTTTGATTTGTATTTCCCTGATGATGAGTGATGTGGAGCATTTTTTCATGTGTCAGTTGGCCATCTGGATGTCTTCTTTGGAGAAGTGTCTATTCATGTCTTTTGCCCATTTCTTTATTCTGTTTTTTGGGTGTTGAGTTGGTAAGTTCTTTATAGATTTTGGACACTAACCTTTTATCTGATATGTCCTTTGCAAATATCTTCTCCCATTCTCTCAGTTGCCTTTTAGTTTTGCTGATTGTTTCCTAAGCTGTGGAGAAGCTTTTTATTTTGATGAGGTCCCAATAGTTCATCTTGCTTTTGTTTTCCTTGCCTCTGGAGACGTGTTGAATAAGAAGTTGCTGTGGCCAAGGTCAAAGAGGTTTTTGCCTGCTTTCTCCTCGAGGATTTTGATGGCTTCCTGTCTTACATTTAGGTCTTTCATCCATTTTGAGTTTATATTTCTCATGGTGTAAGAAAGTGGTCCAAGTTCATTTTTCTGCATGTCGCTGTCGAGTTTTCCCAGCACCATTTGCTGAAGAGACTGTCTTTATTCCATTGGATATGCTTTCCTGCTTTGTCAAAGATTAGTTGGCCATATATTTGTGGGTCCATCTCTGGGTTCTCTAGTCTGTTCCATTGATCTGAGTGTCTGTTTGTGTGCCAGTGCCATACTGTCTTGATGATTATAGCTTTGTAATACAGCTGGAAGTCTGATAAATGGGATTTTCTTAATTTCTTTTTCTGCTACTTCATTACTGATGTATAGAAATGCGACAGATTTCTGTATATTGAATTTGTATTCTGCAGCTCTACTGAATTCATTTATGAGTTCTAGCAGTTTTGGGGTGGAGTCTTTTGGGTTTTCTACATATAGTATCATGTTATCTGCAAGTAGTAAAAGTTTGACTTCTTCCTTGCTGATTTGGATGCTTTTTATTTCTTTTTGCTGTCTGATTGCTGTGACTAGGAATTTCAGTACTATGTTTAATAAAAATGGTGAGAGTGGACATCCTTGTGTTGTTCCTGACCTTAGGGGAAAGGCTGTCAGTTTTTCCCCATTGAGAATGATATTAGCTGTGAGTTTTTCACACATGGCTTCATAAAAACAACATGTTTTTATGTTGAGGTATGTTCCCTCTAAACCTACTTTGTTGAGGGATTTTATCTTGAATGGATGTTGTACCTTGTCAGATGCTTTTCCTGCATCGATTGAAGTGATCATATGGTTCTTATATCTTTCTGTTATTGATGTGATATATTACATTGATTGATTTGGGAATATTGGACCACCCTTGCAACTCAGGAATAAATTCCACTTGATCGTGGTGAATGATTTTTTTTCTTTTAAGTTTGTTTATTTATTTTGAGAGAGAGTGCTAGTTGGGAAGGAGCAGAGAGAGGGAGGGAGAGAGAATCCCAAGTAGACTCCACGCTGCCAGTGCAGAGCCTGGTGCGGGGCTTGGACTCACGAAACCACAAGATTGTGACCTGAGCCGAAACCAAGAGTTGGACACTTAACCAACTGAGCCACCCAGATGCCCTTGAATGATTTTTTAAATGTATTTTTGGATTTGGTTTGCTATTATTTTGTTGAGGATTTTTGCATCAGTGTTCGTCAGGGATATTGGCCTGTAGTTCTACTTTTTTTTTGTGGTGTCTTTATCTGGTTTTGATATCAGGGTAATGCTGGCCTCGTGGAATAAGTTTGCAAGTTTTTCTTCCCTCTTCTGTTTTTTGGAATAGTTTGAGAAGAATAGGTATTAACTCTTCTTTCAGTGTTTGGTAGAATTCACCTGTGAGGCAGTCTGGGCCTAGATTTTTTTTTTTATGAGTTTTTGGATTACTAATTCAATTTCTTTGCTGGTAATTAGTTCAAATATTCTTTTTCTTCCCGTTTCAGTTTTGGTAGGTTCTATGTTTCTAATAATTTACCCATTTTTTCTAGCTTGTCTGATTCGTTGTTATGTAATTTTTCATAATATTCTCTTTTCTGTGGTATTTGTTATTCTCCTGTCTCATTTGTGATTTTATGTATTTGGGTCCTTTTTTTTCCCTTGATAAGTCTGGCTAGAAGTTTATCAGTTTTATTGATTTTTTTCCCCCTAGAGAACCAGTTCCTGGTTTCATTGATCTATTGTTTTTTAAATTTCTGTATCATTTATTCCTCTTTTTTTAAATTAAAAAAGTTTTTTTTAATGTTTGTTTATTTTTGAGAGAGAAACAGAGTGTGAGCGGGGAAGGGGCAGAAAGAGAGGGCGACACAGAATCCAAAGCAGGCTATAAGCTCTGAGCTGTAACACAGAGCCCAATGCAGGGCTTAAACTCATGAACTGCAAGATCATGACCTGAGCTAAAGTTGGCCACTTAATCAACTAAGTCATCCAGGCGCCCTTGTATCATTTATTTCTGCTCTAATCTTTATCATTTCCTTTCTTTTGCTGGTTTTAGGTTTTGTTGTTCTTTTTCTAGCTCCATTAGCTGTAAAGTTAGGTTATTTATTTGAGATTTTTCTTGCTTCCTGAGGTAGACCTGTATTGCTGTAAACTTCCCTCTTACAACAGCTTTTGATACATCCCAAAGGTTTTGAACCATTGTGTTTTCATTTTCATTTGTTTCCATGTACTTTTAATCTTTACTTTTTTATTTTTTGAGAGTGAGAGCATGGGCAGGGGAGCGGCAGAGAGAGGGGGACAGAGGATCTTAAAGTAGGCTCTGTACTGACAACAGTGAGCCTGACATGGGACTCAAACTCACCAACTGTGAGATCATGACCTGAGCCAAAGTTGGACCCTCAGCCGAGCCACCCAGGTGCCTCTCCATGTACTTTATAATTTCTTCTTTTGTTTTCTGGTTGACTCATTGATTTTTTTTAAAGATTTTTTAATTTTTAGATAATCTCTATATTGAACATGGGGCTCAAACTTACAACCCAGAGATCAAGAGTCACATGCTCCATTGGCTGAGCCAGCCAGGCACCCCTCATTCATTGTTTAGTTGCATTTTTTTTTTTTTAAGTAGACTTCATGCCCAGCATGGAGTCCAGTGTGGGGCATGAACTCATGATCCTGAATTTAAGACCTGAACTGAGATCAAGGGTCGGTTGCTTAACTGACTGAGCCACCCAGGCACCCCTAAGTTGCATGTTATTTAAACTCTATATATTTGTGGTCTTTCCAGATTTTTTCTTGTGGTTGACTTCTTGTTTCTTTTTTTTTTTTTTTTTTTTTTTTTATTTATTTTTGGGACAGAGAGAGACAGAGCATGAACGGGGGAGGGGCAGAGAGAGAGGGAGACACAGAATCGGAAACAGGCTCCAGGCTCCGAGCCATCAGCCCAGAGCCTGACGCGGGGCTCGAACTCACGGACCGCGAGATCGTGACCTGGCTGAAGTCGGACGCTTAACCGACTGTGCCATCCAGGCGCCCCTGACTTCTTGTTTCATAGTGTTGTGATCAGAAAAGGTGCATGGTA
This sequence comes from Panthera uncia, assembly GCF_023721935.1. Classification (NCBI taxonomy): domain Eukaryota; kingdom Metazoa; phylum Chordata; class Mammalia; order Carnivora; family Felidae; genus Panthera; species Panthera uncia. The sequence goes on along the minus strand of NC_064816.1, from coordinate 15,871,976 downwards.
TAACTTCCGTATTTTTGAATTTTTTTTTTAATGTTTATTTATTTCTGAGACAGAGAGAGACAGAGCATGAGTGAGGCAGGGGCAGAGAGAGAGGGAGACACAGAATCAGAAGCAGGCTCCAGGCTCTGAGCTGCCAGCACAGAGCCCGATGCGGGGCTCGAGCTCACAAACCATGAGATCATGACCTGAGCCGAAGTCAGTCTCTCAACCGACTGAGCCACCCAGGCGCCCCTCGTATTTTTGAATCTGTTGAGGCTTGTTTTGTGGCCTAATATGTGATCTTCTCTGGAGAATGTTCCATATGTACTTGAAAAGAATGTGTAGTCTGCTGCTTTAGGATGGAATGTTCTGAATAGATATGTTAGATCTACCTGGCCCAGTGTGTCATTCAAAGCCATTGTTTGCTTGTTGATTTTCTGTTTAGATGATCTGTCCATTATGGAAGAGGGGTGCTAAAGTCTCCTACTATTAGTATATTATTATTGGTTTGTTCTTTTATGTTTGTTAACTGTTTCACGTATTTGGATGTTGCCATGTTGGGTGCATAAGTATTTATAATTGTTATATTTTCTTGTTGGATTTTCCTCTTTATCGTTATGTAGTTTTCTTGTCTCTTATTACAGTCTTTGTTTTTATGTCTATTTTGTCTGATGTAAGTATTGCTACTCCGGCTTTCTTTTGACAGCTGTTGCGTGACAAATGTTTCTCCATCTCCTCACTTTCCAGTCTGCAGGTGTCTTTAGGTCTAAAATGAGTCTCTTTTAGGCAGCATATAGATGGGTCTTTTTTTTTTTAATCTGTTCTGTCACCATGTCTTTTTAGTGGAGTGTTTAGTCCATTTGCATTTAAAGTAATTATTGATAGACACATATTTTTGCCATTTTATTACTTGTTTTGTGGTTGTTTGTGAAGATTTTCCCCGATCCTTTCTGTCTTTCATGTGGATCTTCTTTATGCTGGTTTTCTTTAGTGCTATATTTGGATTTCTTTCTTTGTATTCTTTACATATTTATTAGTGGTTTTTGATTTGTGGTTACCATTAAGTTTCTATTAATATATTCTGCATATAGCAGCTTATATTAAGTTGATGGTTGTTTAAATTTGAGTCCATTCTTTACTTTTCCCCATGTCTTAGGTGTAAGATGTCATATTTTACATCTTTTTGTGTTCCTTGACTGATTTTTTACAGAAATATTATTTATTTTTTAAAGTTTATTTATTTTGAGAGAGAGAACATGCACACAAACGGGAGGGGCAGAGAGGGAGAGAGAAGCCCAAGCAGGCTCTGCACTGTCAGCCTGAAGCCTGACGCAGGCCTTGAACTCACAAACTGCAAGATCAAGAGCTGAAACCAAGAGTTGAATGCTTAACTGACTGAGCTACCCAGACATGCTCAGAAATATTTATTTAACATTTTTTTCATGTTTATTTTTGAGAGTGAGAGAGAGAGTGAGAGTGAGTGGGGGAGGAGCAGAGAGAGAAGGAGACACAGAATCTGAAGCAGGCTCCAGTTCTGAGCTGTCAGCGCAGAGCCCAATGTGGGGCTCGAACCCATGAATTGCAAGGTCATGACTTGAGCCAAAGTCAGAAGCCCAACTGACTGAACCACCCAGGTGCCCCTGGAAATATTTATTTATTCATTTATTTAAAATTTTTTTTAAATGATTTTATTTATTTTTGAGACAGAGACAGAGCATGAGCAGGGGAGGGGCAGAGAGAGAGGGAGACACAGATTCCGAAGCAGGCTCCAGGCTCTGAGCTGTCAGCACAGACCCTGACGCAGGGCTCAAACTCACAGACTGTGAGGTCATGACCTGAGCTGAGGTCAGACACTTAACCAACTGAGCCACCCAGGCACCCCTGGAAATACTTATTTTTAATGCTTTTGTGTTTCCTATCTTCATACTGTCATTTTTCATCTTTCCTTTCACTCAGAAAAGTCCCCTTTAAGTAGGTTCCACTCTGGGCATGGAGCCCAACATGGAGCTTGAACTCACAACCCTGAGATCAAGACCTGAGCTAGGATCAAGAGTCAGAACTCAACCAACTGAGCTCCAGGTGCCTCCTCCAAAAGTCCCCCTTAGTATTTCTTGCAGGGCTGGTTAATGGTCATGAACTCCTTTAGTTTTTGTTTGTCTGGGAAATTCTTTCTCTCTCATATTCCGAATGATAGCCTTGCTGGACAGAGTATTCTTGGCTGAAGGTTTTTTACCAATTAGCACTTTGAATATTGATTCATGCCACTCCTTTCTGGCTTAGAAAGTTTCTGCTGAAAAATTTACTGATAGCCTTATGGGATTTCCTTTGTATGTAACTGTCTTCTTTTGTATTGTTGCTTTTAATACTTTTTTTTTTAATTTTTTTTTTTTTAACGTTTATTTATTTTTGAGACCGAGAGAGACAGAGCATGAACGGGGGAGGGTCAGAGAGAGAGGGAGACACAGAATCTGAAACAGTCTCCAGGCTCTGAGCTGTCAGCACAGAGCCCAACGCAGGGCTCAAACTCACGGACCACAAGATCATGACCTGAGCCGGAGTCGGACGCTTATTTACCACTATATTTTGCCATTTTAATTACAATTAAATTTTAATAAATTTAAATACAAATTAAATGTCTTGGGGTGGATCTGCTTTTCTGATTTTGTTGGGGGTTCTGTGCTTCCTGGATCTGGATGTTTGTTTCCTTGCCCAGTTTAGGGAAGTTTTCAGCTATTATTTCTTCATATAGATTCTTTGCCCCCTTTCTCTTTCTTCTTCTTGTGGTACTTCTATAATACTGTTATGTTTGAGGGAGTCACAGAGTTCCCTAAGTCTATTCTCATTTTGCATAATTCTTTTCTCTTTTGTTCAGCTTGATTACTTTCCATTGCTCTGTCTTCTAGGTCATGAATTCATTTTTCTGCTTCTTCCAGCCTGCTGTTCATTCTATCAAGTGTGTTTCTCATTTTGTTTATTGAGCCTTTTAATCTTTGCTGTGTTATTCCTTATCTCTATGTTAATGGTTTCACTGATGTCCTCCATTTTTTTCAAGTCCAGTGAGTATCTTTATGATTATTACTGTAGATTACTGTAGGGTTGTTGTTTTTTTTTTTTTTTTTTTTTTACTGTAGGTGTTTTTTAAAAAAAATATTTTTAAAAGATGTTTTTGTTTATTTTTGAGAGAAGAAGAGACAGAATGCAAGTGGGGAAGGGGCAGAGAAGAGAGGCAGAGACAGAATCTGAAGCAGGCTCCAGGTTCTGAGCTGTCAGTACAGAGCCTAATGCAGGGCTCAAACCCATGAACTGCAAGATCATGACCTGAGCTGAAGTCAGATGCTTAACCAACTGAGCCACCCAGGTGGCCCCCCCCCCCCCCGCCATTATTTTTTTAAATAAGCTTTTTGTCCCTTTCTCCTTCTGTTTTCCTTCTAGGATACCACCAGGGCTCAGATAGTTTCTCTTGATGGTGTCTTATAATTCACATGGGCTTTCTTCTCTCTCTCTCTCTCTCTCTCTCTCTCTCTCTCTCTCTTTTTGCTCTACTCTAGATAATTTCAAGTGACCTATAAATTCACAGATTCTTTCTTTTGCTTTGATCGCATCTGCTGGTGGTATTCTTTACTGCATGTTTCATTTCATTCATTGCATTCTTCACTTCCAGGATTTCTGTTTGGATCTTTTTTATAATTTCTGTCTGTTAAGCTTCTGGTTTTGTCTGTGCATTGTTTCCTGATTTCACTGAATTGTCTGTGTTTCCCTGTAGCTTACTAAGCTGAATTCTTTATTAGGCAGATTGCAAATCTCTATTTCTTTGGGGTCAGTTACTGGGAAACTGTTCTTAGGTGTCTTGTGTTGCTGTCTTCGCATTTGAAGAAGCAGTCACCTTCTCCAGTCTTTACTGACTGGCCTTGGGAGAGAAATACTTTCTTCTGTCAGTCTGCTGGGGATTCTGAGGCTTTCCCAGTGCATGATATTCCAAATGCTTTTTAAATGGTTGTCAAGTTCTAGAATCAACCTATACGAAATGTACTAGAGATTTTTGTAACAGTTTAAGAAGTAAATATAAACGTTTACAACATATGAAGAGATAAGCATCACAATAGCTAAAATCAGAAATATGTTCCAGTAAGGGTACCTGGGTGGCTCAGTCAGTTAAGTGTCCGACTTTGGCTCAGGTCATGATCATCATGGTTCATGGGTTTGAGCCCTGTGTCAAGCTCTGTGCTGACAACTCAGAACCTGGAGCCTGCTTTGGATTCTGTCTCTCCCCGCCCCACCCCACCCCCACCTCCCCGCTTGCACTCTGTTTCTCTCAAAAATAAATAAACATTAAAAATATATGTGTGTTCCAGTACTATTTGTATAAATGTATATGTACTACTTTTGTAACTGAAAAGCAATCACTATTGGGGCGCCTGGGTGGCTCAGTCGGTTAGGTGTCCGACTTTGGCTCAGGTCATGATCTCACAGTTTGTGAATCCAAACCCCGCATCGAGCTCTGTGCTGACATCTCAGAGCCTGGAGCCTGATTCAGATTCTGTGTCTCATTCTCTCTCTGCCCCTCCCCTGTTCGTGTGCGCACTCTCTCTCTTTCTCTCTCTCTCAAAAATCAATAAACGTTACAAAAAGAAAATAAAAAAAAAAAAGAAAAGCAGTCACAATTGTGGCTGGTAATGGGGGAACTTGTGGGTAATACTCCTTGATGTGAGTGGTATTTAGGTTAAATGACTATGTTTACTTTCATGGAGCTGTATGCTTATAATTTGTATACTTTTCTGTAATATTTATGCTAAATTTAAAAAGTTTAAGATAAAAAGGCAGTACTCATCATAAAAAATGTAAAAGTATAGAAAGTTGACTTAAAATGTCTCTCCACATACTCATATCACATGAAGACCAGCAACCAGTACTAACATTTTCTTCCATTCTTCTGATGTGTATTTTTTGCCTATAACCTTTATTTCATTATTTCAATTGTAAAAAGAATGCATGCCCTGTATAGAAAACTTGTTAAACACAGTAAGACACTACATACTTCTCACAATGGAATATGATTGACAGAAAGATGCCAACAAGTATAGTGTCAAGTTTCTTTAATGGCAAAGAATATAGGAATTTATGAAGATATTTACATTAAAAAATGAAAGGGTTCAGGGGTGCCTGGGTAGCTCAGTCAGTTAAGGGTCTGACTCTTGATCTCAGCTCAGGTCTTGATCTTAGGGTAGTGCGTTCAAGCCCCATGTTGGGCTCTACGCTGGGTGTAGAGCCTACTTTAAAAAAAAAAAAAAAAAAAAAGGTTTCTGATTCTTGTCAAGATGTAGTAAGCACATTCTATCCTTTCTCTCTGATTGAATACAATTAAAATCTCTGGACAGATTGCATGCATCAGTTGAGTATCCTGGAAGATAATGGTAGCAGGTGGTTTGAGGAAGGAAACTTTTTATTTTTTGTCTCTAAAGAATACCTTTCAGTCTTGGGGCACTTGAGTGGCTCAGTTGGTTAAGCATCTGACTTAAGCTCAGGTTCAGGTTGTGATCTCACCATTTATGGGTTTGAGCCCTGCATCCGGCTCTCTGCTGTCAGTGCAGAGCCTGCTTGGGATCCTCTGTCCTCCTCTCTCTATGCCCCTCTCCCGTGTGCACGCTCTCTCCCTCTGTCAAAAAATAAATAAACACTTAGCATACCTTCCAGCCTGGACTCAAAGGTAGAGGAAAATCTGGAACTGGGTGCATACAGAGTAAGGTCCAAGAGAATCCCTCTCTTTCTAGTCTCAAGAGCAGGAAAGGGGATTCCTATGGGTCAGAGAGTAGAGATGGATGAAGATCTTTTTGTTGTTGTTGTTCACATTCCCCCCTCCCCCATTTTCTCCTGCCCTGGCCCCCATGAAAGTCTATAGCAGTGGAGGCAGCAGTGACATTGGCAGCCAGATGGGAAAGGAGTCCTTTTATTTTTAGGGATTATGGTCCCAAGAGCGTGGTGACATTCACTGGTTTTGTTTTCTCTGTCCTCTCACCACTTTACCCTAGGGGCAATCACAGTAGTGGGAGGTACTCAGCAGAGAAGCTAAAGCCTTTCTTTTTTAGCCAGAAGACCAGGAAAGGGGCCCCTGAGAGCTGAAAAGTGTTAGGAAGATTGCAGAGAGGAAGGAACTCAACAAAGTGAACCCATAGTATTGTGTATGAACTCCTGGGCTCTCCTTTGAAATAGCATGCATGCATCTGACCCCTGAACAGCATACCAAGAGCTTTGAGGATTCAGCGGTGAAGTGTGCTGGCCACTGCATGGTATACCTGGGACAGATCACAGTAGTACCACAGGGGCTGTGAAAACTAAACTGACATCACAACACAGCCCACAAAAGATGGATAGGAACTTGTGGGTTGGACCTAATCAATGTAGTTACTGTTCAAACAAACAAAAATCCACTGTTTTCTATTGCACCTAAACAAGGTCCAGAGTAACATAGCATAATATCCAGAAATTCAAAATTGTCCCGTATATGAAGAGTTGGGAAAATCTTACTGTCTCCTAAGGAGAAGGGACAGTCAGCAGATGGTAACTATGACATGTTATAGATGTTGGGATTATTAAAGAATTTAAGGCAAAAAGCATAATTAAAATATAATTAAAACTTCAAGAAGTAGGGGTGAACACCCTGGAAACAAATGGGAAATTAGACATTTAAATTTAAAATTGTAGGGGCGCCTGGGTGGCTCAGTTGGTTAAGCGTCCGACTTCAGCTCAGGTCATGATCTCGCAGTCCGTGGGTTTGAGCCCCGCGTCGGGCTCTGTGCTGACAGCTCAAAGCCTGGAGCCTGTTTCAGATTCTGTGTCTCCCTCTTTCTCTGATCCTCCCCTGTTCATGCTCTCTCTCTGTCTCTCTCTCTCTCTGTCTCAAAAATAAATAAACGTTGAAAAAAAATTTAAAAATTGTAAAATTTGTAACTAAAACTAAATTAAAAATTCCTTAAAGGGACTCAGTAACAGGGTGGAGATAAAAGAAGAGTGAGTTAACTTGAAGATAGAACAGTGAAAATTATCTGGTCTGACCCAATAGGAATTATTAAACTGAAGACAAGTGAACAGAGCTTCAGGGAATTATGGGACGATAACAAAAGGTTTAGCTTTTCATGTTATTGAAGTCCCAAAAGGAGAGGCGATGGAGTAGTACAGAAAACTGTTTGAAGAAATTATGGAAAGGAAGAAATAAATGCAACCCTATTTGCAGATGACATGATAATCCACTTAGAAAATCCCAAGGAATCTACAAAAAGGACTCTAGATCAAACAGTTTTGAATGGGAGGAATCAGAATACCCATTTCAAAACTTTTTTATAGTTTCGGTAATTGTGAGTAGTATTGGTAGAGGGATAGACACATAGATCACTGGACCTAGGAAACCTAGAAATACACCCACACAAGTACAGCCAACTGCTTTTTGAATGTTTGTGACTCCCCCAAATTTACATTTTAAAATCCTAACCCCGGTGTGATGATACTAGGAAGGTGGGGGACTTTGGGAGGTGATTAGGTTATAGGGTGAAGCCCTCAAGAATGGAATCAGTGCCGGGGCGCCTGGGTGGCTCTGTCGGTTAAGCATCTGACTTCAACTCAGGTCATGATCTCGCGGTTTGTGGTTTCGAGCTCTGCGTCCAACTCTGTGCTGACAGCTTAGAGCCTGGAGCCTGCTTCCGATTTTGTGTCTCCCTCTCTCTCTGCCTCCCTCCTGCTCCCACTCTATCTCCCTCTCAAAAATAAATAAATAAACGTTTAAAATTAAAAAAAAAAAAAATGGGATCAGTGCCCTCATCTAAAGGAGACCCCAGAGAGCTCTTACCTCTTACTCTCTGTCATGTAGGGACGCAGGAGATAGCCATCTGTGAACCAGGAAGTGGGCCTTCCCCAGAAATGTAGTCTGCTAGTGCCTTGATCTTCGATTTCCCAGCCTCCGGAACTGTGAGAAATAAATATATATATGTTGTTTAAGCCACCCAGTGCATGATATTTTTGTTGTAGTAGTTCGAACAGACTGAAATGTGTCAGGACAGTTCAGTGGAGGAAGGGTAGTCTTTGCGACAGTTGCTGTGGGAACAATTGGATATCTATGGGGTGGTCGGGAGAGAACAACCTAGGCCTAAGCTTCACAGCATATAAAAAAATAACTCAAATGGATCATAGATTTAAATGTAAAACTATAAAAAATGCTAGAAGAAAACATCAGAGAAAAGTTTCAGAAGCACAGCAGGGTAAAGAATTCTTATACGTGGCAAATAAAGCATGATCCATAAAAGAAGAAAAATGGATAAATTAGACTTCATCTAAATTAGAAACTTTGGCTATGTCAAAAAGTTTGTAGAAAGAATAAAAAAGGAGACAAGCTACAGAGTGGGAGAAAATCTTTCCAAAGAGCATATCAGACAAAGACTCCTATTGAAAGAATATAAGGAAACCTCAATAACAACCCCTAAAAACCCAGTTATCGAAGAAGAAAGCATAAGAGAAATGAGAAAATACTTTGAGGTGAATGAAAACAAAATCACAAATATGAAAACTTACAGGATGCAGCTAAAGTAGTTTTTGGAGGGAAATTTATAGCTGTCAATGCTTATATTAAGAAAAGAGGAAGAGGGGCACCTGGGTGGCTTAGTTGGTGGCTCAGGTCATGATCTCATAGTTCATGAGTTCGAGCCCCACATTAGGCTTTGCACTGACAGCTCAGAGCCTGGAGCCTGCTTCAGATTCTGTGTCTCCCCCTCTCTCTCTGTCCCTCCTCCGTCTGTGCTCTCTCTCTCTCTCGCCCTCAAAAGCAAATAAATAACAAAAAGAAGAGGAAGATATCAAGTCAATAACCTCAACTATTAAGGAGGTAACTATTCTTCAACTTTAAGAAACTAGAACAAGAAGAGTGAAATAAACCCAAGGCAAACAGAAGGAAGAAAATTATGAAACTAGAGTGGAAACAAATGAATAGAGAATAGGAAAACAACAGAGTAAGTAAAACCAAAAGTTGATTCTTTTAAAAGATCAACAAACTTGGCAAGCCTTTAGCTAGAATGACCAAGCAAATAAGATTCAGATTACTAGAATTATTAATGAAAGTGGGGACAGTACCACCCACCTTCCAGAAATAAAAATGATTGCAAGGATATACTATGAATAGTAAATACTATGCCAGTAAATTAGTTAACTTAGATAGAATGGGCAGATCCTGAAACAAACTAAGAAAACTGACTTAAAGAAGAAATAGATGGGAATGCAAGCTGGTGCAGCCACTCTGGAAAACAGTATGGAGGTTCCTCAAAAAACTAAAAATAGAACTACCTTATGACCCAGCAATGGCACGACTAGGCATTTATCCACGGGATACAGGTGTGCTGTTTCGAAGGGACACACGCACCCCCATGTTTATAGCAGCACTATCAACAATAGCCAAAGCATGAAAAGAGCCCAAATGTCCCTCGATGGATGAGTGGATAAAGAAGATGTGGTGTATATATATACAATGGAGTATTACTCGGCAATCAAAAAGAATGAAATCTTGCCATTTGCAACTATGTGGACGGAAGTGGAGGGTATTATGCTGAGTGAAATTAGAGAAAGACAAAAATCATATGACCTCACTCATATGAGGACTTTAAGAGACAAAACAGATGAACATAAGGGAAGGGAAACAAAAATAATATAAAAACAGGGAGGGGGACAAAACAGAAAAGATTCATGGAGAACAAAGGGTTATGGGAGGGGTTGTGGGAGGCGAGATGGGCTAAATGGGTAAGGGGCACTAAGGAATCGACTCCTGAAATCATTGTTGCAATATATGCTAATTTGGATGTAAATTTAAAAAAATAAAAAATAAAATAAAATGAAATCACAAAAAAAAGAAGAAATAGAAAATCTGAATAGCAGGAAACAAGGAAAGAGTTTGAGTTAATAATTTTAAAATGTCCCACTAAAAACAAAACAAAAAACTTGCCACTAATAAAAGCCCATTATCTGATGGCTTTACTAGTGAATTCTGCCAGATGTTTAAAGATTTATCATGAACTCTTCCAAAAAATAAGAAGGGAGCACTTCCAAATCATCCTGTGAGGCCAGCATTACCCTAATACCAAATGCTGGACAAAGATGTCATAAAAAAAGAAAACTGCAGGGCAGTATCCCTCATGAATACAGATACAGTAGCCCTCAACAAAATATTAGCAAACCTGGTCTACTAACATTTAGAAGTAATGCAAAGTTGGTTCAAAATATGAAGAAAACTCAGTCTTTATAAACCTTATTAGGATAAATAAACACAAGATTATCTCAAAAGACACAAAAAACAATACCCTTTAATGATTTTTTTTAAAAACATCTCGAACTAGGAATAGAGGCCTGATAAAGGCATTTATGAAAAACTTCCATGTAATGTCATATTTAATGGAAAGACTGAATGTTCTCTTCCTGAGCTCAGGAATAAGATGAGGATTCATTCTCACCAGTGCAATTCAACATTGTGCTAGAAGGTCTAGCCAAGACAGTTTTAGAAGAAAAACACATAAACACCGAAATTAGAAAAGAAATTAAACTAACTGTATTTGCAAATGACATGATCTTGCATATATAACATCCTGAGGCATATACACACAGACATGTGGCACACGTGTGTGTTCAGTGTCACTGGTCATTAGGAAAGGATAACTTAGGACCCAATTAGCTATCAGTACACACCTGTTGGCACAGCTAAAAAAAAATAGTGGAAATACTGAATGATGGTGGATGAGAAGAAATAGTTTCATATGTCGCTGGGGGGAATGTAAAGTGGTACAGGCACCCTGGGAAATATTTTGGCAGTTTCTTAGAAAATGTAAACATACCATACTACCCTACGTGTTTCACTTCTAGGCGTTTATTCCAGAGAAATGGGATAGTCCGTAAACCTTTGTGGTAAGAACAAGTGTGACAGTTCCAGTGTAGCCAAAGATTGGGGGAGATGGTGAGTATTTTCAACAAACAGTCCTGGAAAGCTGTGGGACAGAGCCTGTAGTCTGTATAGTTTTTTACATCTTTTTTCCCTGTTCCTCCACCTTCCTTTGGCACATTTATTTTTCTTGGTTGATTCTTTTTTTTTTTTTAATCTTTTTTTAACATTTTTTTTATTTTTGAGAGAGGAGTGGGAGAGGGGCAGAGAGAGGGAGACAAAGAATCCGAAGCAGATTCCAGGCTCTGAGCTGTCAGCACAGAACCCGATGCAGGGCTTGAACCCACGAACTGCAAGATCATGACCTGAGCCACTGTCAGGAGTTTAACTGACTGAGCCACCCAGGTGCCCTTTTCTTGGTTGATTCTTAATGTGTGAGTTGGTTGAAGAGAATTTTAAATGTTGAGTGGTGAATATAGGCACAAAAAGACCATCATCTTAAAAAAATTGTCTTATGTTAACATACCGTGTATGTGTGGATTTTTCTGAAACTTTCACATGTATTTTCATAATTTGGCGCTGGTTCAGAACTGTGGGCACCTCAAGTGAGCTCACAGCAAAGTGGGATGCGCCTGCCTCCCCAGTCTGTCCTCATGGACTCATTCCATTCCTAGTGCCCTTTATTTTCTGAGCCAGAGTGACTGACTTGATCTATGCTTGTTCCTCTGTAAAATTCCTGAGGGCTATTCTGACTGGTTCTAGGAGTTTTTTCCTTCGTGTGCACAGCTCTGTAATTTAGGTGTCTAATAACAAACTCCTTTGTTTTTGCTTATAATGGGGTCTCCCACAAAGGCAGGCGGCAGGGTTGTTTACATTTTTATGTAATGTGGTCCACTCTGGCCTCCTGGCCTCCATCCTTTGTGCATGTTGTGTCTCTCTCTTTAAATTCAAGGAGAGCCATAGATTTTGATCTGAAGAAACCTATGAGTATGGGGCAATGTAAGAAAAACAGGTTTTTGGATCAGGTTGGGTAAATTTTGCTTTGGAGTAGCTTTGCATTAAAATGTGTACAGTGGAGTAGAGATGAATAATGTCTCCTCTTGGTAGGTTCAGGTAGGTTGGCTGTGCCATGAACTAGAATTTTTTTTTTTTTTTGCCTTGTTTTCCAGGTGCTGTGAAAATTAACTATTAGTATAACTACTAAAGGTCAGTGGGAGGTGAAATTAACTAAGATCATGTCAGAAAGAGTTGCATTTGCTGCAAACCGGAAGTGAATTGGATAGTTTTTTCTCTTGTCTGTAGTTCTGCTTGTAAGAGCTGGACTGCAGGGGTGTGACCTGACCCCTCCTGTATTGCCGATGTGTGTGCAGAGGAGGCCAAGAAGGAGATTGGGATTACAAAATCAGAATTTCCTGGAGGGCTTGGTTTTGCGACACTTCAGGGAAGTGACGAGAGACTTGTCAGAGGACAGAGATTGGAAAAGCTAGTTTATGGCCTTCGGTCTTCAGGGATCCTCTTGATAGTGTCTCTCCACAGGTGTGCGTCTCATCAAGGTTTGTTTCCCCACCCCCACCCCAGGGGCAGGATGGAAGGCTGGTGGCGCAGGAGCAGTAACAAATGCTTCCCAGAATCCTTGTTTACGCTGGGTGGTGAGCACTATTGTGGGTCGCCTGCTGTGGGTGCACTGCTAGAGACTTCTTTGGCCTGTCACGCTCCAGGTGAGCCTTGTGAATTGTTGAGCTACTGTGAACACCTCTGCTACTTGGGCCAGCAGCTGCTACCTGCTGGCTCCTCTATCCATTTCCTATTGAATTGACCCACAGAGGATTCTTTGTATTTCCTTAGAGGGTTGCTGGACTGGAAAATTGCATATGCACTGAAGGCTTGTGTTTCCAGGAAGGTGGAAAGATTGGCAGCCATTTGTCTTCTTGTGAATTGGCTGTCGTGTGACTCCTTTTGCTTCTCGTTTCTGGTCTTCACACTGCTGAAGAGTCACCTCTTTGGCCTAGGTTTCCATCAGTGAGCCTGATCAAGCCAAGACACAAGTCCCAGCAGGTTCCCTGTAGCACCGACCAAAGAAAACAGCAACGGGGAACAGGAGAAGTAGGTTTATTCTAGGGTAACATTGGAGAGCTCAGTAAGGAGGGAATTCTAGATCCCTGGCTTCTGCTGGAGTTTTCTATTCTGAATTTACTGGTTTAAGGTTTTCTGGTTGGAAGCAACAGAACTTAATTTTGACTCGTACGAGCAGAAAGGATTTATTGGAAGGATATGGGATGGCTCACAGACTGGGAAGAAAAGCTGTGGAGCCTCATCTTCAGAAAGTGCTGGTGTCAGAGGAGCCGTGATCCTAGGAGCGGGAACCTCTTGGGGTTGAATAAGCACCACCACATCCAGTTCCTGCTGCTGTCTGTTCAGAAGTCAAAGTCCAGGGACAAAGGCCCAGCCGGCCTGGTGTGGGTCAGGGAGTGGCACCTTGACTGACAGTCTGTCCAGGCCCAATCCTGTGGAGGGAGGTGGTTCCCTTGTGCCAGAAAGAAGACAGCTGCTGGGCAGGCAGCAACAGGATTGTGTCCCAGGAACAACTGCCTCACCAAGAGCAGCAGCTTCCACCTAATGATGCAGCCACAGTGAATTTGTTTTCTGTCGGGAGCCTGGGTTTTTTGGTGTTTTTATGTTAAAGGCTGACTCCACTGAACATTTTTTTTTTTTTTTTTTTTGAGAGCGAGTGCACAAGGGGGGAGGGGTAGAGAGAGGGGGAGAAAGAGAATCCCAAGCAGGCTCTGCACATTCAGCGCAGAGCCTGATGCAGGGCTCAAACAAACCGTGAGATCATGACCTGAGGCAAAACCAAGAGTGGGACGCTTAACTGACTGAGCCACCAAGGTGCCCCTCCACTGAACATTCTTTACCAGTGGAACACTGTGCAAGAATGTGTTTTCTGAGGGGCCACCCCTGTGTGAAGTTTTCCCCCAAGGATTTCTGTCGATCTGCCTGTGCCTAGAGAAAGGTGGGGAGGGTGTCCAGAACACCCCTCTGTCAGAGGGCAGCTAAAGGTGATATCTGTTACTCAGCTGTGCTTTCTTGTGCCCCCTGTGAGAACAATGCCCTGTCTGGGGAGTGGTCTTTTTTTTTTTTTTTTTTTTTTTCAAGAGAGAGGGGGCACACATGCGTGTGTGCGCATGTGAACAGGGGAGGGGTAGAGGGAGAGAGAATCCCAAATGGGCTCTACACTTAACTCGGGGGCTTGATCCCACAACCCTGGGATCATGACCTTAGCCGAAATCAAGAGTCAGACACTCAACTTGACTGAGCCACCCACCCAGGAGCCCCTGGGGAGTGGTCTTTTAGAAATTCCTTCTATGGAAGAGGGTTGAGAGTTTGTTATCAGAACTAGAGGGGCAGTCTTTTGGCCTCATTAGGTGTGTGTGTGTGTGTGTGTGCGCGCGCGTGCGTGCGTGCACGTGTGTGTTGGGATTGATGTCTCCAGATTTTGCATGTGGGCATCCTGAAACATGTCTCCACCCACGTCACAGCTGCCTCCCCCAGCAGCCCTAGTGTGCAGAACCAGTACTAGCTGTTAATGTTGACTTTTCTCCCTTGCCAGGTATCTGCAGATGGTGTCCATTGTCAGTGCTGTCCAGCGTGCACCAGGCTGATCCATGGTCACTTTCCGGGATGGCAACAAGGTGACTTCAGCTGAGGATGACCCTGACTGAAAGGCTGCGTGAGAAGATATCTCAGGCCTTCTACAACCATGGGCTGCTCTGTGCATCCTACCCCATCCCTATCATCCTCTTCACGGGGCTCTGCATCTTAGCCTGCTGGTATGTTTCTGAGTTGTCCTGGATATGTTGGGCCAGTGTGTTGGGACAGTAGGTTTCCTAATTCTGACTGCTCGGTAGCCCTTGGACTGTGTATACTTTTTATACACTGACTGGCGGCTGGTTGAAGCTGCTGGGTGGAGAGCTCTAGTCCTGGGGTATTTAGCCACTAGACTGAAACAGTCCAGTCTGGCCCTGACGTAGGGATTCTCCAGATTTGTTCAAAATTATTTCAGAATAATGTTTAAATGCTTTTAAGAAACCACAAGATGATTGAAAGGCGTGATTTTTAAATTTTCCTTCTCAACAGTGACAGTTTCATTTTGGTACATTTTGGTACCTGGTTGAGAGCAGGAGCATTTGAGTGTGTTGCAAAACCAAGTCCATTTGAACAATTTCTTGGACACCCTTGTTCAGGCTCACCCAGAGACTTGGTTCTGTGCTCTCCAGTCATTTTCTTGTGGCCACGAGGAGCCTCTTTCTGATCTCTTGCTGATTCTCAGGGCCAGCTGTGGTCACCAAGGACTGTTGTGGTAGCTGCCTTCCATCCACATCTGTCTTTCTATCACGGGGCCTCACAGAAGCTGAAGGCTGTGGCTTATAAAAGGATAGGCTCGGTGTAAGAAGATATCTGATGGCCTTTTTGGCTCCAAAACACTGACAGCCATGAAAAGAGCCAACTGTATGATCCTTGCCTCTGGAAAGAATTCTGGTTTCCATATTCATTGTACATCTGACATTTGTTAGATGTAGTCATTGCTGTGCTGGAAGGAGGGTGGCTCAGGACTGAGCTCACTGTTCAGTTTGTTAATGATCCCAAGCTCTTTTCTAATTAGGACTAAGAAAGATGAGCATCTTTCATTGAGAATTTCCTGCTGGGTGCTTCATAATAACCTTGGGAAGCGGTCCAGTTATATTTCCATTTAACCAAAGTGAGGTCGAGGATTGAAGACTTGGATGGTGTGCACAGTTAATAAGCAGGGACGCTGGGATTTAAATCTAGGCCTAGGGATTCTGGTGCCAGCACTATGACACTCTCTCACCCTGACTGTCCTCGCTGTGGATGTGTATTTATACTGACGTTTAAATTTTGTTAGATTGTGTTGTAGAGGATACTCCTACATCCTATAGGAGATAAATTAGTAGAACATAGCTCTTGTTTTTTCCTCTAGGTTAATTATTTCTTTCAGAATCTCTTTCAAGATCATACTTTTCAAAAATTGTCTCTCTCCTTCAAAATCATACTTTCCCAGGCTTGGCCTATGTGATAAATCCATGGCTCTTAAACCTGAGCTAGCAACAGAATCACCTGGACGGCATGCTAAACACAGATTGCTGAGCACCACCCTAGAATTTCCATTCATCAGGTCTGGGATGAGCCCAAGAATTTATATCTCTAACAAGTTCCCAGGCCTGGGGACCATGTGCTGAGAACCACTAGACTGTGTCTTTCTTGAAAATTTCTCTGAAGTTCTATCACCTTTCAGTGAAAAGAGTTTTCTCTTTTATTCTGATTCTTGGAGCAGCAGCAGTGTGTGGGGACACTCATGGTTATTATCACTGATGTTGCCTTCTGTTGAGGGTGGTAGAACTTAGCTTCCCCTCCACTAAGTTCTCAGCTCCTCGATGGCCTCTTTACACATGCCTCAGCACATGGGAACATGGTAAGAAATACTTGATGGATGAGTACATTGGATTAAACTTGTCTGCTCGGTGAGCAGTTTGAGTTGAGGAGGTGGTAGTTGTGATTCCCCTTCCACAAACACAACTCTGGCTACGGGAAACGGAAAGTATGTTTCCTCTTTGCTGTTCATCTTCTGGGTATTGGGTGTAGCCAGCTGAGACCAGGCAGCTTCCTGGACAGGGAATGTAGGATATGTGTAGCAGCTGCTTGGGTGCAGTTGGGCCTTATCGTTGAATGAATAATTTGATATTACACAAATGTTTCAGAAACAGACAGTCCTTGGATTTATGATATGAGGGCCTCTGGTATGAAAACCTTAGGAGACAGCTGACATGTCAAGTTTGGAGAACTCCCTCTTGACTCATGGTGAATTAGAATAGGATGGAAAGTTGGGGAAGAGGCAGATGTGATGAAAACAATATTTAACAACCAGTACAGCCCAGATGCAGCCAAGCCTGCCTTATATTTCACAGGTGCTTCTGGCTGAACATCAGTCTAGAGGAAGAGGTGGGTGGTGAGGCTCAGGGTAGGACTAGGCTGATGGGAAGGAAAGGAAGACTGATCTTCGTTGACCTCCGGCTTTGTAGGTCCTTTGATGCTTTTCCTTTCACACACACACTGTTCCATTTGGTGCCTGACATCCTTGGAGGGGGTGGTTGTGTCCTAGATTTTTTTTTAAGGGTGATTAAACTAGTGTGGAGAGCTGGTAAGTGGTAAATATTATGACTGGCAGGTCCCTGTGGAAAGCCCTGTGCTTTCTGTACTTCACCCGTGAAGTTTGATATCACGTTTGATATCATATCAAAACGTGATATGAACGTTTTGAAGAATACTATTTGGTGCTGATAGCTTTCATTGCAAGATGTTTGCTCTCTGAACAAGAAGCCTGAGAGAGATGGTCTCAGTTGCAGTGGGCCAGGATTAGGGCCTGGCAGGATCTGCCTAGACAGAGAACAGTCTTTTTGAGGCAGTAGCCCTATATAACAGAAGTTGGGGAGAGAGCACAAAGTTGGGTTTTCTCAATAAAGATGGCTTAAAAAAACAAAAGATGGCCATAATAAATGCCAAGCACTATGCCAGACCAGTGATGCACACATCATTCCTCTCAGAAGTGCACAGTTGTGGGTCCAAGACATTGGATATTGTGCCCAGCAGATGTGACCTGGCCTTGGGGCAAAGGGAGACAATGTCAGGGAGGCTTCTTTGGAGGAGAGCCTCTGAGCTGAACCCTGCAGGAAGAGTAAGTGGTGTCTTTGTCTTCATCATTTAAGGTCAACAGTCAGCTCATTCAGCAAATGGGCAGGGAAGGGAGTATCCCGGCAAGCCCCTCCAAGAACCTGCTACCTCCTCTGGTCCCGCCCTCTGACGGCACCACAGTTTCCTCATGTCTTTGCAGTCCAAAGTTTTTCTTTGAAGAGAAAAATCAGCCTTGTACTCTCCCATTCTTAGTGCTGTGTACTTACTTTCTCAAACCAACATCTCTGTCGAGTTATCGCAAAAGAGTTTTTTAACAACTTTTCTTAAAATCTGATTGGCTTAGGAAACATTTTCCAAGGCTAGATGAAGTCTGTTAGCCTCCAAAAATGATAAAGTTTGTATCAGAGAATCCACGGGTTGTGGGTCTTTTGGGGCAGGAGATGAGATGTTGTGGACTCAGGGCACAAGCCTCCGTGTCCTCTTCTGACCCGGGAACCTTCCCTCTGCAGAGCAGGTTCCTGCTTCTGTTCAGAGCCTCGGGTTGCCTGCAGAAAACAGAGTGTGAGTAATAGCATTTAGTAATTTCATTAGATACCTAGATTCTGTTTAGTTGCTCATCTTGTATTGTTCCTGGAATGAGACCCTTGTGCAGCTTGAACTCAAAGGGCCCCTGCACTTGATGTCCTTGTTCAGATCTGGCAGCCACCTGAGCTGTAGACCCCATTCTTCAGCACTGGACCACCCTGGGAACAGTGAATGCTTTTTCCTCCAGGAAAATCTGATGAAACTTGCAGCATGTAGACACTGGCAAGAGGTGTCTTCACATTTCCTAGAGGTTAGGCCATCAGGACCTGAGGGTGTGGCCCAGCAGCAGCCCAGCAAGGCAGAGGGCGCCGTTGCTCCCATTGCGCCCTGGAATGTGGTGGGTGCACTGTTGGGTGAAGAGAGAGTGCTCGAGCGCCAGGCTAGCGGACTGCCTGTGTGCAGAGCAGAGGTCAACGTGAGGGTCATTGGGTCACTTGTTGATCCTACAGCCTGCTGCTCATGGCTAGAGATGGTGATTTTCATTTGGAGAGCAAGTTAAATCATAGTGAGGCCATTCTAAACCTCATGAAGGACGGTAATCTTGCAAACTATGTGGGTATTCCAGAGCAGGCTTGGCCCCTTTCCTCGTCCATTTTCTCTGGCAGAATGCAGTACCTTTGAGCTGGGGCTGCACATCTGTTGCATGGTCTCTGTCCACCTCTCCCCCCATCTCCCCACATCTCAAGTTTCCCCAGATCACCATGAGTCCTTGGGAAGTGTGCATACAGGGGCCTGTATTAAAGGTTCCTTCTTTCTACGCCCATGTGGTCACTGTAGACACGTTTATATTCTCTTTGTGATCAAGAAAGAAATCTAAGTAACTGAAGCCTTATGTGCAGTTGTGCTTTGGAGAGCCAGCTGGGTAGCTGAGAATGAGTCCCAGAGCACCCCTCGTCTCTGCCCTGAAGCCTGCACTTGAGAGCCCAAGGGACCAGCTCCTGTAGCTGCTCCAGGATGCTGACCTGTTCAGCATGCCAGAGCCAGAGCCTCCCCCCAGCAGAGGTTAACTCCTGGCCTCACAAACAAGCTCTGGAAAAGTTCTGAAATGCCTGTGGGAGATCAAAGACTCCTTTACCACCCCAAATTTCCTCAAGCAGGAAAGGGCAGGAGGTCTCAGAAATACCGCCTTCTAGTCTTTTGCTACCCCACCTCTAGCCCTGTACTGTTCTCCCCTGAGAGGGGAAGAGAGAAAACATCTCCCACCCTGATGCCTCCAGATAAGTGCCTTATGCAACATCTCTGAGTGTCATTTCTGAGGCTGATGTTTCCATCTGTCTTCGGCATCTCCTGAACCTCCATCCTAGATGACTGGGAGTGAGGAAGAGTTGAGACTAGAGCCAGTAGCATCCGTGTAATTGTGGGATGCAGGGCAACAGGACAGCGCACAGCAGCTTGGTCAAGAAGCAGGGGAAAGGACCATTAAAGGTCCTAAATATACTTGCATGGGAGTGGTTGAAAGGTCCCCCCTCCCCATCCAAAAGCCCACCCTGGCCCAGGGGATGGCCATCGCCTCACCCTGCCCCAAGACACAACGGGATGTGTACATCTGACCCCAAGCCCCCTTGTTTTTATATTCAGGCCCCTGCCAGGGTGGCAACAAAAGGGATATATGGACAAGAAGGGCAGGGCCAGGTCCTGGGATGTGAGAGGGCAGAGGAGCTGGTGGTCAAGAACCTGTCCCAGGGAGGAGGGACCATGGGTGAGCCTACAGTCCATACCCTCAGCACATGCTGTGCTGTGATGGACTTCACTTCAAAAGCAAGTTTAAAGATAAATTTATTAAGAATTTCCATACCGATGAAGACATCCAGATGGCAAACAAACACATGAAAAGATGTTCAACATCGCTCATCATCAGGGAAATAAAAATCAAAACCACAATGAGATACCACCTCATACTGGTCAGAGTGGCTAAAATGAACAACTCTGGAAACAACAGATGTTGACCAGGATGTGGAGACAGGGGAACCCTCTTGCACTGTTGGTGGGAATGCAAACTGGTACAGCCACTCTGGAAAACAGATTTCTCGAAAAATTAAAAATAGAATTACCCTGTGACCCAGCAATTGCACTACTAGGAATTTATCTGAAGGATACAAAAATGCTGATTTGAAAGGGCACATGCACCCCAATGTTTATAGCAGCACTATCAACAATAGCCAAATTATGTATATATAATGGAATACTACTCAGAGATGAAAAAGAATGAAATCTTGCCATTTGCAACAACGTGGATGGAACTGGAGGGTAGTATGCTAAGCGAAATAAGAGAAAGACAGATATCACATGATTTTACTCATATGTGGAATTTGAGAAATTTAACAGGATCATAGGGGAAGGTAAGGAAAAATAAGATAAAAACAGAGGAAGGCAAACCATAAGAGACTCTTAAATACAGAGAACAAAGTGAGGGTTGATGGGCATGGTGGGTGGGGAAAATGGGTGATGGGCATTAAGGAGGGCACTTGTTGGGATGAACACTGGGTCTTACGTGTAAGAGATGAATCACTGGATTCTACTCCTGAAGCCAAGACTACACTGTATGTTAACTAACTTGAGAATAAAATAAATAAGTAAGTAAATAAATAAATAAGAATTTCCATAGAGCTACTGCAGAGCATTAAACCCCAAGCGCTGAGACCTTCTGAGCGCGGGGTCCTGTGCAGCCATATGGGTTATGAAGCCAGCCTCGAGCGTGGAACATCTGGTAGATAAATAATCCTGAACATTTCCTGAACATCTTTTATGTGACTGATATTGGGGATGCAGAAATTAAAATGGCATGGACCCTCCCTGTACATTTCTTATATTAATCATGCAGATGAGAAGTCTCTAGGATCAGTGTTTGCAGGGTGCCGTGGAGAACAGAAGACATGTGCCTACCTGCCTGGGATGGGAGGAATACAAAGGCTGTGTTGCCCTGAAGGACAAGCAGGAATTTGGCTGGCCTTGGGGAGAGCAAGGGGAGCATTTCGTTTTGGGCTCGCCTGAGACAAGGATTTGAGTACATACATGTAGCTAATGTGTAAAATGAAGTGAGCACTGGTAGGAAGGTGGAAAAGTGAAATAGGAAGGAGCATCATCCAGCAACTTACCACCACAGGAAGCTGTGTAATCTCACTGGGGAACGCTGAGAAATGGTGCAGGACGTCCACCTCAGAGCTCGTCACCTGGGTGTGGGGGAGCCAGACTGTGCCAGGGTCAGCAGACTCTTTCCCTACAGGGCCAGTTGGTAAGGCCACATACGGTCTCTGTCACGTAGTTTTGTTTTGTTTTTTTAGTAACCCTGTAAATGTGTAAAAACCATTCTTAGCTCACAGGTCACACAGAAACAGGCCAGGGGCTGTAGTTTCCCAACCCCTGATCTACACAACATCAGCCACTGGTTGAGGGCTGCCTCCAGCCAGCATCAGTTCCCACCGCTTAGGCAGAGAGGCCTCCAGCGGCAACAGAACAGTCTCAAGCGAGAGAGATGCAGATGCTAACAGTTGGAAGTTGAGCCAGCATGCCCAGAAGTAAGACTAGAAGGGAGAAGGGGAGGGCAGCAGCCTCTGGGGATGTGTTGGGCGGCCAGATGTGGGGAGCAGGCCATACAGGCGTGGTAGCAGGTGGTGTGTGGGCTGGGTGGGGGGGAGATTGGAGATTTTAGTTCCATATTTGATTAAGAGATAAGTGATTTCAGGGGTAGAAGCGGAGAGTCTAGCTGGGCTAGTGCATTCATTGTTCTAGGTGAGAGTTGATTGTTGCTTAGTCTAAGCTGAAGGTCTGGAGGTGGTGAGATGTGGTGGTGTCTGGATATATTTTGAAGGTGGAGCCTTCAGGATTGTCTGAAGACCAGATGTGGAATATGAGAAAAAGAGGATCAAGATCAAAGTGCTTGGCCTGAGCAGCTGGATGGGTGGAGCTGAGACAGGAAAAGCAGGGGAGGTTTTGGAGACCTGGTTCATTTCCTTTGCCGCTGTAAGATCAGGCCAAGCCAAGATATAATCTGGTCTTAGAAACGAGTTTTGCGGAAGCAACATGGGGGTGGTTGTAGAAATCTCCAGACAGTTTCTTTCTTTAAATGTCTAGTCTGTTTTCCAACCTTGGAAAAGTGAGTGTTTTTACTTTTGAAAATTGCCTGACAGTTTTCTTCCAAGTTTTCCTTTTGGCTAGAATTTGGTAGCTGTGGATGATGATTATTCCCTTGCGTTTTGCAATTTTGTAGACTCTTTTTCTTGCGTGTTTTTCTTTTGTCTATGTTAAAAGGAATGTGTGGATGTTTCAGTTTTTTAACAAGACAGAAATGCAATACACAGTATTAGAGTGTGATGGTAAGAGCACAGACTCTGATGCCTGTGCTGACATCCTGGTTTTGTCACCTTCTGGTGAGGATATAGCTTCTGCATGTCACACTGGGTTGTGCTGAGGCTTAAATGAGCAGATAGATGGAAGGCACTTGGATCGGTGCCTGACACATAGTAGGTGCTCAGTGAGAGGAACCATGACTAGTATAGAGACAGAGACAGGCAGGTCCGTTGCCAACGGTAAGAACCATGTTGGGGTGAGTATAGGGTCCTTTGGTAGCTCACAGAAGGAGGGGCCCCAACCCAGATTTGGGGAAAGATTTCCTACAGCAAGTGGTACTGCAAGTGAGGCCGCCAAGGTGAGTTATCTAGGAGAAGAATAGGCAAGTGTGTTCCAGCAGGGGCAGAGCCTCAGAAGCAAGAGAGCAGTTGTGTGACTCCGAGGCAAGGTTGGGGAATGGCTGGGAGCCTTTTGAAGAACTTCAAGGCCTGTAGACTTCATCCTGAGAAAGCTGGATGCTCTGGAGTGTGCTGCCCTTCTTTTTCTTCCTGCTGCCATGTTTAGACTCCTGGAATTCACAGATATTTTTTAATTCACAGTTTGAGAAGCAGGCTGCCTTTGGTTCAGTCAGTGTGTTTTGGGCAGCTGTGGTATGGAAAGTGAATGTAGATGTAGAGTGTACTGCCTGCTTTCATCTTGTAGTGAAGCTAAAGCTCCATCATTCTTAGCTCTGGGCCCCGAGACTCCTCTCCACATTCAGAGCCCAGAGGTTAGTCTGTGTTGTGCAGGGCTTTCCAAAGCAGAACCTTAGCTGAATCTCCAGAAACAGCCTTTAACGCCTGTCTCCAAACAGCTGAACCTTGGCTTTTGGAAGCATCGAGAGAGGAGCAAGTGTTCATGTACAAGGGAGTCTCCATGTGATTGACAGCTGATTTCTCCTCAGAAACCATGGAGGCCAGAAGGCAATGAGAAAACGTTTTAAATTTTGAATGAAAAAAATCAAGTATCCTATATTCTACAAAACTAGACTTCAGTAATGAAGGAGAAATAGAGATATCCATATAAACAAAAGCTGAGCGGGCCTGCACTACAGGAAACACTAAAGCAAGTCCTTCAGGCTGAAGTGAAGGGATACTAGACAATAATTTGAAACCATAAATAAAAGTAACACTAGTAAATATAACCAGACTTTTATATTTTTGGTTTGGTTTGTAACGTCTGTCTTTTATGATTTAAAAGGCAGGGGCACTGAATAGTAATTTTAGATCTGTAGTGATGGGCATACAATGTATAAATCGTAATCTGTGGCAATAACAATATAGAAGGGAAGAAACATATATAGCAAAGTGTTTAGACACTATGGAAACTAAGCTTCTCAGACTGGATAATTTCAGCTGTCTTATTTTCAAGGTCACTGATCTTTCTCCTGCCTGCTCACATCTGCAGAACCCCTCTTTAACAACGCTATTCAATCTGGGTTGTTGTAAGTTGTTAATAATAATTGTAATCCCTATGGTAACCAAACAGTAACTTGAAAATACAGAAAATGAAAGAAGGGAGTCAAAGTGGCACATAAAAAAATTAGCCAAATACAAAAAAGGGCAGCAATTGGAGGAATTGAGGAACAAAAGTCATACAAGACATAAAATGGCACAAGTAAACCCTTCCTTGTTAGTAATCACATAAAATGGGAGTGGATTTAACTCTTCTATTAAGAGAGACATTGGGGTTGCTTGGGTGGTTTGGTTAAGTGTCTGGCTCTTGATTTCAGCTCAGGTCATGAACTTACGGTTGGTGCGATCGAGCCTCGCACTGGGTTCTGCGCTGACAGTGCTGTCTGCAGAGCCTCTTTGGGATTCCGCTCCTTCTCTCTCTCTGCCCCTCCCCCACTGGCACGCTTGTACATGCGCCATCTTCCAAAAAATAAACATTAAAAAAAATAAGAGGGGCGCCTGGGTGGCTCAATCCGTTAAGCGTCTGACTTCAGCCCAGGTCATGATCTCACGGTCCGTGAGTTCCAGCCCCGCATCGGGCTCTGGGCTGATGGCTCAGAGCCCGGAGCCTGCTTCGGATTCTGTGTCTCCCTCTCTCTCTGCCCCTCCCCCGTTCATGCTCTGTCTGTCTCTGTCTCAAAAATAAATAAACGTTAAAAAAAAAAATGAGTAACTTTAAAAAAACAAAATAAGAGAGAGGCACCTCGGTGGCTCAGTCGGTTAAGCGTCCGACTTCGGCTCAGGTCATGATCTCACGGTTTGTGGGTTCGAGCCCTGCATTGGGCTTTGTGCTGACAGCTCAGCCTGGAGCCTGCTTCGGATTCTGTGTCTCCCTCTCTCTCTGCCCCTTCCCCGTTCATGCTCTGTCTCTCTTTCTCTCAAAAGTAAATAAACATAAAAAATTTAAAAAAAATAAGAGAGACATTGGCAGATTAAATTTACAACGAATCTATATACTGTCAACAAGACATTTCAGATACATAGTACACTTGAGATATAAGAACACAAAGAAGTTGAAAGTAAGGATGGAAAAATATATTCCATGCCAAACAGTAACAGAGAGAGACCTAGAGTGGCTCTATGATTGTCAGACAACATCTAAAAGGTAACAAAATAAAGGACATTACATATTGATAAATGCTTTAGTACAGCAAGAGTGCATCACAGTTATAAACATTCACACACCTAATAACAAGGCTACAAAATAAATGAAGCAAAAACGGACAGAATTGAAATGAGAAATTGAGAAATCCAGTTATAGTTGGATATTTCAGTTCTGTGCTGTCAGTACTAGATACAAGAAGAGACAGCAAGATAAGGAAACGGAGGACTTGAGCAACAGTGTCAACCAGCCAGACCTAACAGACATGCAGAGAACACCCAGCAACAGCAGAAGACATGTTCTCAAGTGCTCGCAGAGCAGTCTCCAGGATAGACCATCCGTTAGGCCACAGACAAGTCTTGATGAATTAAAGAAGACTGAAATCAGATAGAATATCTTTTCCAATCGCAAGGGAATGAAACTAAACATACTAGAAGGAAAACTGGAAAATTCACAAGTAGGTGGAAGTTAAACAGGATATTCTAAAACAACCAATGAGTCAAGAAGTCAGAAGGGAAATTCAGAAAATACCTTGAGGTGAGGACAAAAACAAAGACACAAAATACCAAATCTTTTTTTTTTTTATTTTTATTGTTAACGTTTATTTATTTTTGAGACAGAGAGAGACAGAGCATGAACGGGGGAGGGTCAGAGAGAGAGGGAGACACAGAATCGGAAGCAGGCTCCAGGCTCCGAGCCGTCAGCCCAGAGCCCGACGCGGGGCTCGAACTCACAGACCGCGAAATCGTGACCTGAGTTGAAGTCGGACACTTAACCGACTGAGCCACCCAGGTGCCCCACGAAATACCAAATCTAATGGGATGCTGTTGATAGTCGTACTACGAGGGAAATGTGTAGCTGTGAGGACGACTCAGTACTCCTGTCTAGAATATATAAAGAACTAAAAGTCAATGAGGAAAAGACAGCCAACCCAATTAAACAGAAGAGGGACTTCACAAGAGGTTATGTCTGAATGGCCAGCAAACACATGAAAGAATTTTCCACATTGCTGCACATTGAAACCGCAGGGAGATACCACTACGTCCTCTTCCACGTGGTTACATTTAATTGGCCTGACAGTGTCAAGAGGTGGCAAGGATTTGGAGCAGTTGGAACTCTTGTCACACTGCTGGTGGGAACATACGTTTGTACAACTACTTTGGAGAATTGGTATTCTCTACAAAGCCAAACACATACACTATAAAATAACACTTCCTTCTGGGAACACACCCAACAGAAATGAGTGCTGATGGCCACCAAAAGCCATCTATGAAAATGACCGTAATAACTCTATTCTTCATAACTGAAACTGGAAACAGCTGCAGGTTCCTCGACAGTGGAATGGATAAATGCAGGGTAGTGTATAATTCAGCGGAATAGCACATACCTACGGGAAAGAATGATCTGATATGTATGGATGAATCTAGCAGATAAAATTTAGGTGAAAGCAGCCAGTCACAAAAGAGAACACCCGTAGCATGGGTGATTTTATGTATAAGTCATTACAAAGGCAAAACGAGTTTATGGTGATGGAAGTTCTGCTAGTAGTTTGGGGTGCTCTTCACTGGGCAAGGGCACAAAGCTGCCTTCTGAGGTCCTGGAAATGTTCTATAGCTTGATCTAGGCAGCGGTTACCCAGGTGTGTGCCTATGTAAAAGTTCATTGCACCAGATAGTTAAGGTTTGTACATGTATTGTATCAAAGTTGTAAATTAAAAACAAAAGTTTTGTTAAAAAGTGAGACATGGCACAAAATGAAAACGTACATGGGTTTGCCAGCTTTTTGTTGTAAGGCCAGGGCTTTTCCTGTGTGAGTGGTGGGTCTAGTGTAAAATCTAGTGTAAAATACACCCTCAGTGTGTTATATACAATTTTTGTGGTCTTTTTAAATTGGAGCAGTTGCCCAGCAATGTACATCAGGATCCTTCTGGATTTTTATTTTTATTTTTATTTATTTATTTATTTATTTAATGTTTGTTTATTCTTGAGAGAGACAGAGACAGAGTGTGAGTGGGGGAGGGTCAGAGAGAGAAGGAGACACAGAATCCGAAGCAGGCTTCAGGCTCTGAGCTGTCAGCACAGAGCCTGACACGGGGCTCAAACTCACAAACTGGTAGATCATGACCTGAGCTGAAGTCAGACGCCTAACCGACTGAGCCACCCAGGCGCCCCTCCTTCTGGATTTTTATACATCCCCCCCCCCCCAGTTTCTTATTGTTGTCTTTTAATTTGACAAGGTTTTTTTTTTTTTTTTAGCATCTTTATTATGTCTCTAAAAATATTCATCCAGTCTGTTTTATCAATTGGACTTCCTTGTAAGCTTTCTGTGGCTAAAAATAAGCTTGAAAGTTTTTTTTTTTTTAATGTTTATTTTTGAGAGAGAGAGAGAGACAGTTGCGAGCAGGGGAGGGGCAGAGAGAGAGGGAGACACAGAATCCGGAGCAGGCTCCAAGCTGTCAGCACAGAGCCCAGCATGGTGCTCAAACCCATGAACTGTAAGATCATGACCTGAGCCGAAGTTGGATGCCTAACTGAGCCATCCACGCATCCTGTTTTTTTTTGGAAAAGTTCTTTTTTTTTTTTTAAGTTTTAGAGAATGGGCACATGTGTGCACGTGGGGAGGGGCAGAGAGAGGAGAGAGAGAATGAATGAATGAATAAATAAATGAATGAATCCCAAGCAGGCTCCATCCTGTCAGCTCTGAGCCCAACATGTGGCTCGATCTCACAAACCATAAGATCATGACCTGAGCTGAAACCAAGAGTCGGACACTTAACTGGCTGAGCCATCCAGGTGCTCTGAGCTTGAAAAATTCTGATATTCTGATCTGGGTGTCTTCTGAGTGTCTTTCTAGTTCCAAAGTTTTATGACTCCGATATTGTGCACACACATACAGTCCCAGCAGGGAGAATGCAGTGCGGCTGTGCTGGCCCCTCTGTCACTCATTTCGGCGCAGATTGTGCTCCTGCCATGTCCTAACCCTTCTCTCCTTCTTGTTCGTCCCAGCTGCCCACTGCTGAAACTGCCCCTGCCAGGGACAGGACCGGTGGAGTTCACCACTCCTGTGAAGGACTACTCGCCCCCACCTGTGGCCTCTGACCACAAACCAGGGGAGCCCAGTGAGCGGCCAGAGTGGGTAGGTGCTCAGTGTGTGTCTGGGGAGAGCCCCGAGGGTTGGGTGGAAATTGGCCAAGGCAGGGGTTCTGGGAGTGAGAGTGAGGGTGGCCAGCTTCGGATTGGTGGGTACATGTACTTGAACAGCTTTTACAAAGACACCACAAGTATTTCATTACACAGTTAATGAATAACCTTTTTTGAAAGGAAACGCCAAGTGACACAAAAATGTGACTGTCCTCAACAGCCAGGTGAGATCTGTGGTGGTTGTAGCTATGGCCAGATGGGTCTAGAGTCCTACCTGGACTGTTCACATACCATGCCCGGGCCCAAGCAGTGCTCTGGCAAGCAGGCCAT
Source organism: Panthera uncia (assembly GCF_023721935.1). NCBI lineage: Eukaryota > Metazoa > Chordata > Mammalia > Carnivora > Felidae > Panthera > Panthera uncia. The sequence goes on along the minus strand of NC_064816.1, from coordinate 15,843,455 downwards.
CTCCTCCTTGTCCCAAGTGGTCACGAGAGCCATGGAGCATCCTTAGAGAATGATCTGTGATCAGGGTCTCATATATCAGTGTGCACCTCATGTTTTCAGATGTCACGTTTGATTTTCTCCTCACAATGAAGTTTGGTAAAAAGTGTTGAGTTTTTGTGTTTTGGGTTTTTTAAATCTCTTTTATAGTTAGGAAAGGGGGCCCAGGGTGATGAAGTGCCTCAGTTACCTAGTTATAGATGGGGTCAGCACTGGATCAGAACTCCAGGACTCCTGACCCCAGGTCCCTGATTGTTCTGGGCCATAGTATTCTCAGTTGATTGCCTCTGAGCTGAGCACTGATGTAGCCGAGGACGTAACGGTTGCTCTAGCTGAGGGTCTCAGGTAGAGGACTTAACCCGCTGTGACGCTGGACTCGTTATTTGGAAATCTTACAAGCTCGATTAGCCCATTTCGAAAGCTTTTACCTGCCAGGTAGTAGATGAAGTGTCCTTCCTTCATACATTGTGCTTTAGTCCCATGGATTTGTGCTGGACTGAGTGTATTTTTGAGGAGGAAAACCAAAGCCTGGGGAACAGAGCTCTTCCTTTTCCACCCTGTCTCTGACAGTGATGATACATTCCTCTCTGTCCTTTATAGGTAATATAGCAGTCAGGTAACTTGTTGTAAACTTGCCCCTACTGTTGCTGAAATAGAGACATAGCTGGTAAGATAGGTGTGTGTTAAGCCATATATTAATCTGGCTTAATGGGACTCTGTCCATGAAGGTCAGAGGGAGCATGGTGTGGTGCTGGCAGAAACTGGTTCTGTAACTTCATGTACCAGCTTGACCATTGGCTCACTATGGGACCTTCTTGGTTCAGACCTTTTACCTTCATTAATCTCTTGAAGCAGTTGTACCACATTATGGAACTGATGGTATGTGGTCACAACAGGAGAGTCTGTGTTTGTGGATGTTTCATGACTAGAAGAGTTCGGTTGGCCTGATAATACATGGTAGGTATTTAATGGTACGGCTGTTGGGGAGGTGACTTGTTTGTGAGCTCTTTAAACTTCCTTAATGCCCTTCATTGGTCTGGGATGATGATAGTAAGTAGGTGTACAAATAACTTCAGGGCTCAGCA
>NC_064816.1:15486704-15542234 GCF_023721935.1 Panthera uncia | reverse complement strand
TTTTAATCTCAGGTTTGAGAAGCACTGGTGGAGGATATTAATTGCTCCTGTTTAATATTGTGAGCAGTTACCTGCCCACATTTTTATTTTTGCTGGTCAGTCTTAAAAAAGTTTTCTTTCCTTTCTGGAGGAAAATAATATTATGACATTTAAATCCTTCTGTAGTTATAGAGACTTTGGTCTGAATAAGACAGTAAAGAAACCCCACTGCTCTTGCAAAAATGATCTGAGTCCCATCCAGAGGTTTGAAAAGTCAACTGTGTAAAGTGATGAGATTTTTTTTTTTATTGTGTTTAATCAGATTATAAAGACTTTGGAACACTTACCCATTCCTACTAAAAATATGTTGGAGGAAAGCAAAGTACTTCCAATTATTCAACGCTGGTCTCAGACCAAAACCGCCATTCCTCCGTTGAGTGAAGGAGATGGGTATTCAAGTGAGAATACGTCACGTGCTCACACACCACTCAACACTCCTGATCCTTCCACCAAGCTAAGCACAGAAGCTGACACAGATACCCCCAAGAAGCTCATGTTTCGCAGACTTAAAATTATAAGTGAAAATAGCATGGACAGTGCAATATCTGATGCTACCAGTGAGCTGGAAGGCAAGGATGGCAAAGAGGACCTTGACCAGTTAGAACACGTCCCTGTAGAAGAAGAGGAAGAGTTACAGTCACAACAGCTACTCACACAACAGCTGCCTGAGTCTAAAGTTGAGAGTGAAATCGCCATGGAAGCCAGTAAGCTACCCATATCTGAACCAGAGGCTGATGCTGAAATAGAGCCTAAAGAGGGCAATGGCACGAAACTGGAAGAAACTATTGCTGAGGAAACACCATCCCAAGATGAAGAGGAGGGTGTATCTGATGTGGAGAGTGAGAGGAGCCAGGAACAGCCAGATAAAACAGTAGATATAAGTGATTTGGCCACCAAGCTCCTGGATAGTTGGAAAGACCTAAAGGTAAGGAAACATTTCTGTTTACTTTAACCTGAATTACTCAGGTCTAGAGTTCCACAAATCTTAAGTTGAATTACCTACTTTTCTAGCTATACATATATTTGAAAAATGGAATACCATCTCTCTTACTGATAACTAATTACAAATGTCTCAAATCTTTTAAACCTTGGCAAGAGATATACCAGCCAAACTAATATACAGATATCCCCTTTTCTTCATTTAGAAAAGCATATCGCAGCAGTGACTTCAGTTTTTTTTTTTATTTTTTGTAATTTTTTAAACATGTACTCATTTTTTGAGAGACAGAGAGAGACAGTGCAAGTGGGGGAAGGACAGAGAGAGAGGGAGACACAGAATCCGAAGCAGGCTCCAGGCTCCCGGCTGATCACATAGAGCCCAATGTGGGGCTCAAACTCACCAACAGTGAGATCATGACCTGAGCCGAAGTTGGATGCTTAACCAACTGAGCCACCCAGGTGCCCCAGTGACTTCAGTTATTTAAGTGCACCTTACATTAAAACCAAAACCAGAAATACGTTGAGTTACAAACGTATGATTCTACATTTGAAAATTCTTTGTGAGAGTGTATGTAAGAAAAAAAGTCAGTGTTTAAAGTAATTGGAAATTAATATATTGGATTAACTAAAAATTAATTTTTAAAAATTAATTATAACTGGAAAACCAAGGTAATTCAGCAACTTCTTATCAAAAATGATTGAACACAAATTTCTATTCCAGTTAAACAACTTTATATGGAGCTAGTTGGTGTTCAGTTCCATTATTGTTTCTGAAATAGGCCTGTCTTTAAATGCCTACTTCTTTGGTCAAAAGATGTTACCCAGAGGAAAATAGAGAGGTCTGGAACCCTTACGCCTAATACGTACGAAATCTGTCATTAAAGAACGTAGCAAGATGTACAGGGTTTGCTTTGCAGAAAACTCAGTCTGGGTCTTGGATAAACAGAAGTGAATAACAGGATGAGCCTAGGAGAGATGTGATACATTTTGATTGTAAGTGATCTGTATCTGGGATTCAGGTCTTGAGGACCCTGTGGGAACAGGTTACTTCCTAGCTTCTATTTTTCTGTTCCTTTCTTCTGTCAGAAGTGAAGCAACCAGGTAAACCAGCAGTACAGGTTTATTTGCAGTAAGATGGACAACTGAATCCTACCTGTCCCCAATTATGATTACAAAACTCACCCATTAGATCCTGCGATTTGACCCATATGGAACTGACCTCACACTGAACAAAAGGAGTAGTTGATTGGTTGTGTACTATTCTTAACTTCCGGCATTTGTAATTTGCTGTGTTGAGACCCTTCTTTAAGTATGGTGTGGTTTCAGTTCTCGCTGACCTGTTTGCTACTCTTGCACCACTTAGAGTTTATCGTTACTCAACCTTATTAATAAACCTTGTGAAATCCTTCCTTTTTATAAACCTAAAAGGAAGAATTCATAGTAAATCTGCTTATGATACAACACTTGAACTGCAGGAACCAGAATTGCAGTTAAAAGAAAGAAATGCTGGGATGGTCACGTGGGTGGACCTTCATTTAAGGCCTGCTTTGTGAGGGCACAGGAGTGTGGAAGAAGTCCCTCTTGAGTTTGGAGGCTAGTACAGCCTGTGGCATGACTGGCTTCATAAGGAAGGTGGAAATGGAGACCTGTACTCGAATGGGCATAGAAAAGGCCTTACAGACATAGTTTTACAGAGTGAGAATGGGGTGGCAGACCCAGTAGTTCACTTTTGCCTGATAAATCTCTGGTTGACATAAGTTTGAAAAAATGAGATTTAAGCATCATTTCTTTAAAAACCTGTCTCTTCTTAAAACCTGGAAAAAAGTAATACTTTCGTTTCTCTCTATGGTAGTTTTTTATTGTAATGGTAGTGGTATGAATTACTCTCTGGGATATCCTTAACTCAGTTAGCTGTAACTGGTCATTTAAAGTCACACTCTAGACGTTTTTGAGTCCTACGAAATTATTTCTTCCCCTGCTTGTCCTCGTTCCTCCTGTCTGAAAGATCAAAGCAGTTGCATAGCACTATGTAGCTTGATGATCCTTTTGACTTGAGGCTCAAAATTTTATTCATACTTAAAATATATCCTTCTTAACCTTCATACTTTGGATGTATCCTGATTCTTAGCATCAAGGAAGCCATTGAATGAGATTTTCCTTCTTCAAACTTTAGTTTGCTCTGGAATCATTACTCACCTAGAATTGCATGACTGAGAAATGTTGTCACTTGACTGAACTGTGATGTTTTGTTACACATTGGTGCTGGGGCTCTTAATTCATCTATCATTCTGTTTAACATTTACCATGATTCTAATTCCAAAACTCTGATTATGGTTGTCAAGAAAAAAGAGAGAAAGAGAGAAAGAGAAAGAAAGAACTTTAGCCAGCATTTAATCAGAACATTGAAATCAGAAACCCATAATTTGAACATGTTTTAGATAAACACATGGACTTGATGTGATTACACTATACCCATACTATCCCGGCATTGAAAGAGTTAACTACTTCTGTCTGACTTCCACCTATGTATTCAAGTAGGCGTTGGCAGAAAAGACAATGTCTTATTCACCCAACCTTTATTAAGCACCTATTGCCAAGCACTGGGTTAGTTGCTGATGTTAATTCCAAGATCATACTAAAAAAAGCATTACTCTAAGATTGTGGTTATGTTAGCCACTCCAAGCTTCCCTGACCTTCTGGGGCCACTGTAACATTGTTGGACATGTGTTCCACTTGGCCTTTCTACACATTGGATGGAGTGAAGAACTGAAAGAGGTTGCTTCAGATCCTTAATCTTGATTTTTGCTGTGAAGGCAGACCATAGGGATCATCAGTAAATGAAAGAGGGTGGGAGGGAAGGGAATGAAGCTTCATGAATTACTCTTTGTCCTCCCAGATCTGATGATGATCCCCCTTGTAACTTGAACCATTTCCATCTAGCTTCTCAGGGCAGCAAGGAGCTTGTTAACATCACCAGCTGACCATGTGTCTCCTTTTCTCAACTCCATTTTCAACTTCGTGCTGAAGAAAAACGAGAACCTAGCGTGCATTCTGTGAAGAAACAGGAAGATGGTTGGGAAGTTGGATGATGCATGAAAAATATAATAGGTGAAAAGAGGACAGAGGTGGTTAACTCACTGGCGCCGGCGTTATTTTGGTGCGTCCATTGCCGACAATGGATGTCGTTCCGGGAAAATCCCGACTCCTGGCGAGAAAGGATTAAGTGAGCTACTTTTTCTATACCTCTATACACAGGACTGCTGCCATGGCTCCACAGGGCTTGCACATTTTGACTCCTAAAGTAGACCTAAACAAGAAACATCACCTAACACATTGCTACTACACATGAGCATGTATTTTCATGTGCAAATTTATCGGGCTACATTTTCAGCAGGGACATGTGCGTATATTTCTATTTGCAAAAGGAATTACTGTACATCACCCCTCATGCTGAAAATATACCCTAGACTTCACAGGGCAAAACAGTTGGTTTTAAGTGGTCATTGATTATAACTTGACTGGAAAATCCTCATTCATTTGGATCATGAGAAGAGGAGGTAAGGTTCCTGTGAATTTGGCAGTTTTTTTTTCCAGTAGATTATGATGGCTAGTGAAACCCAGTAGATTATGATGGCTAGTGATTCCAGAGCCTCTCTTGTAAACACTTAGACTGCAGGATATGCATCTCTCCTTATAATGAAATCTGGGTAGTTACAGTTACACCTGGTTAACATGATTTAGGGGCACCATTCTGTACATGTGATAAGTTGGACTATTCTTAATAATACTCTTCTTCATGTTTATGTCAAGACTATCTTTAATTCAACAAACATATTATTTGCCTAGAAAGTTAAGCATTAAACTCTTTACAGAAAGTTTAAATAAAACATAGGGTTACTCAGCTGAAAACGTTTAAGTCACTACTTGGAATTTCAGTCTGTAACTGATATCCTATGTGGAATCTGCTATGCAACATTTCAAAATGAAATTATGTACCCTGGGTTTCTGTAATAAATTTCAAAATCTTTCATAGCGATTATTCTGTATTCATAAGGATCAATATTATCCTTTCCTTTAAAATATATTTTTTTTAACATTTATTTATTTTTGAGAGAGAGAGAGAGACAAAGCACAAGCAGGAAGGGGCAGAAAGAGAGGGAGACACAGAAACTGAAGCAGGCTCCAGGCTCTGAGCTGTAAGCACAGAGTCTGACACAGGGCTCCAACCCGTGAACCATGAGATCATGACCTGAGCCCAAGTTGGATGCTTAACTAACTGAGCCACCCAGACGCCCCTCCTTTAAAATTTAGAATTGCCCCCAAAGAAGCAGTCTTAGATACTGCTACATTGAAAGTTTTTTTTTTTTTTTTTTTTTTTTAAGTTTATTTACTTATTTTGAAAGAGAGAGAGAGAGTACGTGCGGGGCAGAGCAGAGGGGAAGAGAGAGAGAATCCCAGATAGCAGGCTCCGCACTGCTAGTGGGGAGCACCGTGTGGGGCTTGAACCCACAAACCGTGAGATCATGACCTGATCCAAAATCAAGAGTTGGCCTCTCAACCAACTGGGTCGCTTAGGCGCCCCAAAGTTTGTTTTACAAGTATCAGACTTAGTAAAAGGCAAAAATGGTCTAAAGCTTATTAGTAGTCCATTTTGTTATTACTGGATAGGTCCTTTAATCTAAATCATGGCTTGGCTATATCTGTCCCACTGCTTGTTTTTGTAAAGATTTTTGGGAACACAGCCATGCTCATTCATTTACATACTGTCTGTGGCTGCTTTTGCACTGTGGTAAAGTTCAGAGTCTGGCTGCTTGAAACATTCTGATTTTGAGTGAAGTCATTTTGATACTTTATTCTTTTGGATGAACTCTTAATTCTGTTTCCCTAAAGACATGATGATTATGGTTCTATAGCTCATGAAGTTAGTTTGAAAAAAAAAAAAAAAAGTCTTGACTCTGTTTGGGAAAAGTTACTTTAAATAATTTGGATGTAAGGCTGTCTGAGAAGTGGGAGAGAAGAGACCTTTACGCAATGTTGTTTTTCCCTCAGGACCATGATCAGGTTAGTTGGAAACTTAAGGGAGGTTTTGAGTATAGATAAGTTGGTGCAATCTAGTCTTACGTGTAACCATAATAAAATGTATAAATTTTTCTTAATATTCCTTTTACTTTTGATGTGATTTCAGACTTATAGGAAAACTGCAAGGATACTATTCTGTGTATGTATTCTGTATGTGATACACATTCTAGTGACAAATGTAGAAAAAAAGCTAAAAATTCCTCTTATTCCTCCACCCAGATTCCCCAATGTTAACATTTTACCAAATATGCTTTATCATTTTCTCTTAAAATAAGTTACAGATGTGACATCCATTTCCCCTAGATATTTTAGTGCATATTTTATAAAAACAAGGATATTATTCCATATGACTGCAGTATATTTGTTAAAATCAGCAGATTAGTGACAAAATACTGTTATCTGACCAACAGATTTCCTTCAGACTTTGCCAATTGTACCCATAATGTCTATAGCAAGAAAAAAAAATCTGATCCAGAATTGGAGCTAAAGTGTTATGTTGGGTTGTATCTCTCTAGTATCCTTTAATCTGGAATAGTTCCTAAGTCTATCTTTGCTTTTTATACATTTCAAATTTTTAAAATATTTTGAAATTTTTTAGAATATTCCTCATTTGGGGCTTGTCTGAAGTTTTCTTTTGGGTTCAGGTTATACATTTTTGTCTGGAATAGTAAGGAGTATCCTTCACATGATGTTTATTTGTTCCACTATTGGCACTGTCAACTCCAATCCCTTGGTTAAAGTGGCGTCTGCCAGGTTTTCCAACATAAAGTTACTGTTTGATCCTTATCATTAAAAATTATCCTATAGGAGCACCTTTGGAAGTGTGTAAATAATCTGCTTTTTATCAGATTTATTCATTAGTTTCAACATCCAGTGAATTTACCCAAATCACTTAACAGCTGTGATGGTTGCCAAGTGGTGATTTTCTAACCCCTCATTCCTTCTGCTCCCCTCTGTTTTGGTTGTAGCCCTCTTGTAAGCAAGAGCTTTTCCTGCTCTCCCATGTAGTTCTGTATTCATTGATTTTTATCAGTTTAGGCTCATGCATTCTCATTTTTTTATTATTTTTTTATTTTAATTCTCTATTAAACATTCTTCCAAAGCATTATTTTACCCTGTATCTTACAGTTATAAGAAATAACATTGGCATTAGAAAAACTAGGAAGAACGATAAATGTTTCCTTCTTCTATAAAGAAAGAAAATTATAACAAAGGACAGAGCTTTACACATTTAGTTAAATAGGAGATTCTGATTTGAAAACTGCATCTCAGAGCAAACGTGTATTTGCTCAGTTATTACTATTTTCAGTTTTTTTTAATGTTTGAGAGAGAGCAGGGGAGGGCAGAGAGAGGGAGTGAGAGAAGGCTTCATGCTGTCAGCACAGAGCCCAGTGTAGGGCTTGATCTTATGAAACTGTGAGATCATGACCTAAGCCAAAATCAGGAGTTGGACACTCAACCAATTGACCCATCCACATGCCCCTGTTCAATTATTTTTTAACAAAAATACTTATTTTTCAAGAAGGAAACCCAGTACAATTTTTTTATTTTAAAAATAGTCCTGCATTCAGCTATAGTTCCCCCCGGCCCCCGCCAAGCTCTGATCAGATTTATTTTGATTTGGGAAAAGTTTTCTTTTAAACATCCCAGTACAGAACTTTTAAAACTATTAATAGAAAATAAATGAAGAACATTAAGTGCACAACACTAATTACTGGCGAGGTACTGGTATTCTGTTTCTTCCCTGCTTCTCCCAAGAAAACCTTAAATTGAATCTTCAGCAGAATGATCCTTAAATATACTTTATAAAAAATGAGAGCTTTTGTTTATATAACTTTTAGATTTTGTTCTTCCTAATTTTATTCTGAAACTCAATTTTATGCCAAATCATATTAGCTTTGTAATGTACACTTGTATGCAGTTCAGCAAAGCAGTAGTATACCTCAGGCTCTGTTCCCCCAGAGTTTAGGAAAAACAGAATTGGTCACAGGCATGTATTGATTGATTGAATGATTGATTGAGCATGTGTGTACACACCTGTGTGAGATGGAGAAGGGCAGAGGGGGAAAGAGAATGTTAAGCAGGCTCCACACTCAGCACAGAGCTCAGTGCAGAGCCTGATGCAGGACTCGTTCCACAACACTGGGATCATGACCTGAGCTGAAATCAGGAGGCCGGCACTTAACCAACTGAGCCACCAGGCGCCTGGGTCACAGCCATTAAAAACCAATCTAAGGGCACCTGGCTGGTTCCCTTAGTAGAGCATGTGACTCTTTTTTTTTTTTTTTTTTTTTTTTAAGGCTTATTTATTTTGAGAGAGAGAATGCATGAATTGGGGAGGGACAGAGAAAGAGAGAGAGAGAGAGAGAGAGAGAGAGAGAGAGAGAGTGAGTCAGTCCCATGCAGGCTCCACACTGTCAGCACAGAGCCCAATGCGGGGCTTGAACTCATGAACTGTGAGATCATGACCTGAGCCGAAATCAAGGGTCGAACGCTTAACTGACTCAGCCACCCGGGCGCCCTGAGCATGTGACTCTTAAACTCAGAGTTCTGTGTTCAAGCCCCATGTTGGATGTGGAGCATTAAAAAAACATTAAAAAAAATAAAAAAATTAAAAAAGCCATTAAAAACAAATCTCACACTGTTTGCCAGTGTGTAATTTCTAAGTTCTGACAATGAAATATATGGATATAAATCTGTATATCTCATCTTTAGTTTTCAAAGGTAGGCAGAGGGGATTCCTCACAGTTTAGTTTTGCTCGGCTGAAACTGAAGACTTTGTAACTTCATAGCCAGTGATTGCCAGTGATTTTCAATTTGCCTTGAAAGAAGGCCAACTGAGGATTAATTTTACCAGTCATTAAAGCCAGCAAGTCCAGGTCAGCCATTGGGACTCTGCAGTCAGCCTTCTTATCTGAGTTAGGAAGCACTGAACTGCTGTTCGTCACATCCACCACCCTGGTGGCTTCTTTACCTCCAGGGCCATCCTTTACCTTGAAGGCAGAAATACTACCAATTTCTTCACAAACTGTTCCCCTTCCTCTTTAAGCTTCTTTTCAGTCTCCTTGAAGACAAGATTTGCCTTAAATCTACCAACTGGGGCAGCCTTAATTTGATGAGTTCTAAAAGAACCAGCAGCTTCAGGAAAACCCATCTTGTACAGTGTGACAACCACAACTCCTACAGTGCCTAAATTATGCTGCAGAGCCTCCTGGGTTCTTGTTTTATTCAGTGAATTATCCATTAATTTTGTTATTTATTTGCTTAAGTTGTCCCTTGTTTGGCCAGTGTGAGAGACCCTTTAGGTTCCCTTCTGTGTGATTTTGACAGGTTGCCGTCAGTTTTTTAACCTGGAACAACATGCTATTCCAGGCTTATCTTGCACTTTCCCTTACCCAGCCCTGGAATCGGCCATTTGTCCAATAAACTCTGCTTTCTATGATGTGAAGTGAGATTGAGAAACCAAGATCTGGAGGCACCTGGCTGGCTCAGTTGGTTACCTGTCTGACTCTTGATTTCAGCTCAGGTCATGATCTCATGGTTTGTGAGATCAAGCCCCTGGTCCTGACAGTGCAGAGCCTGCTTGGGATATTCTCTTTCTCTCTCTCTGTGCCCCTCCCCTGCATGCTTGCTTGCTCTCTTTCTCTCTGAAACAAACAAACAGAAACTCTTATTAAGAAACCAAGATCTGGGCTCTAGATGAAGTCATTGCTACTGGGGCATTGCTTGTAGGGGCTGTCACCAGACGGTATCTATACGTACATATGCATATGTGTATTTCTCTGTATGAGTAAATGTGTGAACACATAATGTACTCAACCTGTCGTTTCTCTCGCCTTCCTTCTGTTAATCTGAGACCACACCCTTGTCTGAATCATTTGGATTTCCCTGTGATTTTCACTATTCTGCCTATCCCTCAAAAGGTGGTATTTCTTGCAGCACCTGAGATTTCTTTTGTCCTACATGTTAAATAGGTCACATTGTCTTCTCATTGCCATTTTTAATTCAGGCTCCTGTCATTTCTTGCTTAGACTGTTGGAACAGCCTCCTGTTTGTCCTTCTTGCTCCCATTCCTCCCTCCCTTCATATTTTCCTTTATATGCTATCGTGTTATCTTTTTAAAAACATAGATGTGATCTGGGTCGCCTGGGTGGCTCAGTTGGTTAAGCATCCGACTCTTGATTTTTGGCTCAGGTCATGCTCTCATGGTTCGTGAGTTAGAGCCCCACGTTGGGCTCCACACTGAAAGTGCAGAGCCTGGTTGGGATTCTCTGTCTCCCTTTCTCTCTGCCCCTCCCCTGCTCGTATTCTCTGTCTCTGTCTCTCTCTCTCTCTCAAAAAAACAAACACACACACACTAAAAAAAAAATAGATGTATCAACAGGAACCTCTAGTAGCATCACAGAGACTCCCATTAATTCAAGAAGAGAGCCTTTAGTGTATGACATGAGAGGTACTTCTACGTTTATCTAACTTTCTTGCCCAACAGTGTTTCTTACACATTCAGTGCATGAATCACATCAGGCTGTTCATACGTACTCACCCTTCCGTGGCCTTATGCATGCTGTTCTTTTTGCTTGCAATATCTTTTCTTCTTTCTCTCCGTTTTTTGTTTTTTTTTTAATCTTCCTTTACTTAGACTTACAGTTGCAGCTCATTCTTTGTGATACTTTGTCCTTTTCTGTATTTCTCTATACAGTAGTTGTAATCTTAACAGATTACTAAAATTAGTTGCTTAGTCCCCTCACTGGACCATGAGATCTTCAAGGGCAAGGATTGTATCTTGATTTTTGTAGTAAAGGTTACTTTTATTATGGTATCATTTAAATAGTGGTTATAATAATAAGTTACCTCTTAATAGTAGTGAATGACTACTATGTGCCCCCTATGATCAGTAGCCAGATTGCTGTTTGGAAATGAAGATCTGATCATGTCAGTGTCCTATTTAAAACTTTTATATGGTTCCTTATTACACTGTTATAATAAAATCCATTTTTCTTCATGAGGTTTGCCTACCATGATATAGTCTGGTCCTTATTTATTTATGCAGTCTCACGTCAAGCCATTCTGGCCCCCCCAGTGGGTCTGTGCTACTAATGTTCATACACACGTGAACACACATTCATTCATTCCTGAAAACACTTACTTCTGTTTGGATGTCTCTTGTGTAAGTTTCATCCTTTCCCCAGGAAAGCCATTCCCGTTCCTCTAAGAGTATTCTGCCCTTTCTGTATGGTCTCATAACCTCCTTTCCAGTCACAGCACATAATATTTCTTTCGTACTTGCACGGAGTGTGAGGGCAAAGAATGCTTATGTCTTGGTCATTCAAGTCTCCCCAGGATATGTCGTTTGACACTTCATAAATATTTGAATGAAGTGTGAAGAAGTTTCATCTTTCCCCATGGTATCACACTGCTTCTTGAAACTGTGGTGTGTGTATTTTATTTGATAGGTGGTCAGAAAATATTTGAATGAGTGTCATATAATCTTTACAACCCTGTGAAGTATACATGGTGGTGTTTTTATTCCCTGTAAAACAGAAAACAAATAGGCCCATGAGGTTGTGACTTAGCTTTTAAGTGACAGAGCTGAAAATTGACTTGGGTCTTCTGATTTAAATCCCATATTCTTTCCATTCCCTTTTGCTGATCTAATAAATTGTGACTTCTATATCTTTGCGAGGCAATTTATATAATTATGTACCTTTGGTGAATACTTCAGATTTCTCTTAATCTGCTTCTGATTTAGAAACTAATAAGTCCAAATACATTCTGAAATCTTAGAAACTTCCATTTTAGTGTTTTATTCAAGTTGTTTTTTTGTTTTTTGTTTTTTTTTTTTCCGTGCAGTAGAGATTGGCAAACTGTGATCTATGATTGAACTTCAGGGCATTTTCAGAACCCCTGAAATCATATGCAAAACTGGGGTTTTTCTGGGGCAGGGGTCCATGAATATGAGCAGCTTATCAAACAGAGATGTGTATATGTGTGAGTTGGGAAAAGAATGAACTGTGGTCCAAAAAGTATTTTCTGGATGATCTGGACATCAGGAGGTTTCCTACTCTTTTTTTTTTTTTTTAATGTTTATTTTATTTTTTTTGAGAGAGAGAGACAGAACATGAGCAGGGGAGGGCAGAGAGAGAGGGAGACACAGAATCCGAAGCAGGCTCCAGGCTTTGAGCTGTCAGCACAGAGCCTGACATGGGGCTCGAACTCATGAGCCTTCGAGCTGTGAGATCATGACCTGAGCCGAAGTCAGCCGCTCAACCGACTGAGCCACCCAGGCGCCCCAGGAGGTCTCCTACTCTTAACTGGAGTACTGGCTGGATCACCTAATCTTCTTTTTTTTTTTTTTTTTAATTAAGTTTTAAACTCCAGTATAGTTGACATACGGTGTTTACAATAGAATGATCTGACAATTGTACACATTAGTTGGTGCTCATCATGTTAAGTGCACTAATCCCCATCACCTATTTCACCCACCCTCCAACCCACTTCTTGTATCCTGCAGTTCTCTATAATTAAGAGTCTTTTTCTTGGTTTGTCTTTCTCCTTTTTTTTCCTCCTTTGCTCATTTGTTTCTTAAGTTCCACATATGAGTGAAATCATACGGTGTTTATCTTTCTCTGACTGGCTTATTTCACTTAGCATGATACTCTAGCTCCATCCATATTGTTGCAAATGGCAAGATTTCATTTTTTGGCTGAATAATATTCTATTGTAAATGTATATAATATCTTCTTTATCCATTCATCTATCAGTGGATACTGGGATGCTTCCGTAATTTTGGCTATTGGAAATTATGCTGCAGTAAACATAGGGGTGGGTATATGTCTTCAAATTGGTGTTTTTGTATTCTTTGGGTAAATACCCAATAGTGTCATTGTTGGATCGTAAGGTAATTCCATTTTTAACTTTTGAGGAACCTCCATACTGTTTTTCACAGTGGCTGCACCAGTTTGCAGTCTCACCAACAGTACAGGAAGATTCCTGTTTCTCCATATCCTCATCAACACTGTTATGTTTTTGATTTTAGCCATTCTGACAGGTGTGAAGTGATAGCTCATTGTGGTTTTGATTTGCATTTCCCTGATGATGCGTGTTGTTAAGCATATCTCTCTTGGCCATCTGGATGTTTGGAGAAATGTCTGTTCATGTCTCCTGCCCATTTCTTACTGTATGATTTGTTTTTTGGGTGTTGAGTTGTATAATGTATAAATTCTTCATATATTTTGGACATTAACCCTTTGTGAGATATGTCATTTGCAAATATCTTCTTCCATACAGTAGGCTGCCTTTTAGTTTTGTGGGTTGTTTCCTTTACTGGGCAGAAGCTTTTTATTTTGATGACGTCCCAGTAGTTTATTTTTGCTTTTGTTTCCCTTGCCTCAGGAGGCCTATTTAGAAAAATGTTGCTACAGCCAATGTCCGAGAAATTACTGCCTGTGCTCTCTGAGGATTTTTATGGTTTTAGGTCTCACATTTAGGTTCTTAACCCATTTTGAATTTATCTTCATGTATAGAGTAAGCCAGTGGTCCAGTTTCAGTATTTTGCATGGAGCCATCCAGTTCTCTCAGTAACATTTGTTGAAGAGGCTTTTTCCCATTTCCTATTCTTTCCTCCTTTGTCATAGATACATTGATCATATAAATGTGGATTTGTTTCTGTGATTTTTATCCTATTCCATTGATCTATGTGCTTATTTTTGTGCCAATACCATACTGTTTTGATTACTACAGCCTTGTAGTATAACTGGAAATCTGGAATTGTGATATCTCCAGTGTTGTTCTTTTTCAAGATTGTTTTAGCTGTCCTGGGTCTTCTGTGGTTCCATACAAATTTTAGGATTGTTTTCTGTGAAAAATGTTGTTGGTATTTTGATAGGGATTGCATTAAATCTGTAGATTGCTTTGGGGTAGTATGGACATCTTAACAATATTTGTTTTTCCAATCCAGGAGCATGGAATATTTTTCCATTTATTTTTGCCATCTTCAGTTTCCTTCATTGGTGTTTTATAGTTTTCAGAGTACAGGTGTTTCACCTCCTGGGTTGAATTTATTCCTAGGTATTTTATTATCTTTGGTGCAATTGTAAATGGGACTGCTTTCTTAATTTCTCTTTCTGTTGCTTCATTATTAGTGTATAAAAATGCCACGGGTTTCTGTATGTTGATTTTGTATCCTGCAACCTTACTGAATTCATTTATCAGTCTAGTAGTTTTTTGGTGGCATCTTTAGGGTTTTCTATATGTAATACCATATCATCTACAGATAGTGAAAGTTTTACTTCATCCTAACCAATTTGGATGCCTTTTATTCCTTCTTCTTGTCTGATTGCTGTGGCTAGCACTTCCAGTACTATGTTAAATAATGACCATCTACTCGTCACTTAAGCGTTAGGTTCACCAGTACAACCTGTAACTTCAGTGCAATCACTTGGAGGGCTGTGGTGATTTTAAAGTTTGAAAAATTTTAATTAGAAGAGATGGTTACATTTGAAAAGTGTAAGAAAAAATCTTAGATTTGGAATTAATTTGCTTAGAAAACAGAACTCTGAAAATGAGACACACTTAATCATCATCATAATCTTGGTTATTCTTCGGTGATTACTTAACACGAAAACCCTTATTTTTCTACACACATTTACTACTGGCCTAGAGAGGCCTCAAAAGCAGGCACTTGTGTTACCTGTTCACCTTGTGCTTCAGTATTTTTTAGCATAAGCCCAGCACATTTTAGGTGTGTGTTGAATAAAACTGAGCATTGCTAAGGTAGATTCTTTGAATTAGAGTCAAGCTGGTTAAGGCTGGAGAAGAAGGAGGGGCCAGGGGACAAGTTTAAAGCGAACAACAGTGAACTGGGAGGGCTTTTTAAGGTATGGCATTTGCTGAAGAGCAGCATTTAGAAGTTGCCTTGGGTTCCTGAGGCCTCAGCCTGAGATGTCACAGCCCTCAGGTGGTGGTCTTTACCATGAGTACAGCAGTAATGCCAAAAAAGTTTTTTGGTACTTTGTCAGGGGATTCTTCTGAGGCGTGTTATCTTTTTCTCCTCTTTTTATTTTAATTTTTAAATAGGCCTTTCCTGTACATGATACAAAGTTCAAAAGGCATACGGTGTGGTGTTTTGCTCCTACCCCTGACCCATGTCCTGTTCCCTGAAGGCAACCAGCACAACCAGCTTCTTGTATACCCTTCCAGAGATAATGTGTGCATACTGTGTGTGTGTATTTCTTTTTTTATAAAACTGGCAGCACTCTTTAGCTCCTTGTTTTTATTTAATATATTATGAAGCTAGTTTCATGCCAATTTACAGAACTTAGCTTTCATACTGCATGGTATTTTATTGTAAAGATATGCAATCATCAGTTTCCGTTTTAAAATTTTTTATTTTTTTTAGAGAGCATATGTGAGAGGGGAAGGGGGCAGAGGGGGAGAGAGAGAATCCCAACCAGGCTCCACACTCCATGCAGAGCCCAATGCAGGGCTTGATCCTATGACCCTGGGATCATGCCCTGAGGTGAAATCGAGTCAGATGCTCAACTGACTAAGCCACTAAGGCGCCCCTTATAATCATTATCCTTTCAGTCCTATTAATCAGTCCCCTATTTTGGCCGTTTCAGTTGATTCCTCTTTTTTTTTTTTTTAAAGCTCAGCATATAACTTCTATATAAATCATTTTAAACACATTTACATATGTGGGAATATACATGTTTGATAAATTACTAAAAGCAGTATCTCTGAGTCCTGGTCTGTGTTTTCTGTCATATTCATAGGTCTTGCCAGATTGATCTTTATAGTTTCTGTACCAGTTTAACTCTCACCAGCAGTGTATGTACACAAAGGCATCTATCTCACTACACTCTGGTCAGCACAGGTACTGTGTAACTTTATCTTGGTCAGACTGACACAGACGGAAAATTATTGAAGTGTTAATTTGCATGTCACTTACGCATGAAGTATTGAATATCTTTACATTTTTGTTTCCTGTTTTAAGAACTTTGACTCAGTCAGTGTTTCGTCTATTTTTCTCAATGGCTAAAAACTGAGATTGATTCTTACTACCTTCCATTTCACGGGAGCCCATTTGTCTGAAGTTAGAAGAGTGTCTCTTTAGGGAGTTAAAGGAATAAACGAAATTATTATACTCCCTCTTTCCTTTACTCTCCCTTCCTCTGCCCCTCATAAGTGTGTGATTTTATGAAGTCTCCAGCCGTTTATGTTCTCTTCTGAATTTTCTTTGTAGTCAGATTTTAAGACCTCTGTGACCTGATGGAAACCCCTCTACTCCTACCATTTATAATACAGTTTGTGAGGTAAAACCACAGACTCTTATGCTCTACGGGGACATGATGATGGGAGTTAAATAATTCTTCCTTCTGTTAAAGGAAACTAAATCCTGGTTATAGAGCCATTACCACTGAAGGTATTTCACAGAATTTATGCTGACAGGAAAGGAGCTATGGTACATAGCAGTATTTGTCCAGTAGGTTTATTTTCTTTGATTGGGCCTTGAGGTAGCGTAGGGCTGTAGACATGGAGGTGTTCTATGTTGTGTGTTCATTTTTTGATTTTGTTGTTAATTGAGAAACTGGATTTTTAATCTTTAAGCCAGTGTATAGAATTGTGAATCAGGTTCCATGACATGGTCCTATTTTACCCAAAGTTTTTGTATGTTTCTCTAAGTTCTTACCTCTTTTTCTAAATTTTCGGTGTTCAGTAATCAGATAAATATTTGGCATATTTTCTTTTGACACTAAAACTTCATAGATGCCCGAAAATCCTGGGAATATGGTGGGATATTTTGAAATCCTTTTCAAATACATTCAGTTACGTGGAAAAGCTTATCTCTTGGGACACTCTTTGTCTCAGGTCATGATCTCATGGTTTGTGAGTTCAAGCCCCACATCGGGCTCTCTGCTGTCAGCACAGAGCCCACTTTGGGTGCTCTGTCCCCCTCTCTCTGCCCCTGCCCCACTTGTGCTCTCCCCAAAATAAATACTTAAAAAAACTTACCTCTTGTGTAATTAAATACATAAATCCACATGCGTGCGTGCGTGTGTGTGTGTGTGTGTGTGTGTGTGTGTGTATGGTGTTCTTAGTATCTTAATTTTCACGGTTTTAAAATTGCTTAGAAAACAAACATTGTGACACAAAACATTAATTGATGAACTGAACACTAAAAGATTGTCATCCAAACATCCCTTCTCTGTTAACATTAGCATCTGTCTTTGTCTAGACAAAGGTTGTTTCTTAGGTTGTTGTGTTTCTTAGCCAAAGTCTCACTGTTCTAAGAATTGGGCAATGTAGTACAAATACAGTACAGATCTATTACAAAATAAAAATGCATTGATTTCATAAAGTCAGTGAAAATGATACTGAAGAAATAGTATACAAGAGTAGTAGTGTACTGGAAGCATTTTTAGAAAGAGTAATGAAAGGATTCTGAGAGACTTGGGCAAAAAGTGTGGCATCGTCTTAATCAGTCCATTATTTGGAAAAAGTATACCAAAAAATATCAGTGGTTGACTCATCTTTTGGGGGGAAGAATTGGAGAAGTTTTCTCTAGCTTACTGTTTTGGAGATTGCAAATAAATTTTAGTGGGTTTGTGAATTTGCATAATCTGTGAATAAGGATAAATGGAATCATACAGTATAGCTTTTTCTATCTGATCTTTACCTAGCATAATGTTTCCAGGATTCATCCATGTTGTAGCACGTATCAGTACTTAATTCCATTTTATAGCCGAATAGTATTATTCCCTTGTGTGGATATACCCAATTTTGTTACTCATTTGTATGGACATTTGTGTTGTTTCTACTTTTTGACTGTTACGAATACAGTTACTGTGAATATTTATGTACACATTTTTGTGTGAAACTGGTTTTCATGTCTCTTGGGTATATACCTATGAGTAGAACTTGTGAGTCATAGTAACTCTTCTATATTTAACTTCTGAGGAACTGCCAGACTCTTTTCCCCAATAGCTGTACCGTTTACAATGCAATGTAATAAGGTTTTTA
Organism: Panthera uncia; assembly: GCF_023721935.1. Lineage (NCBI taxonomy): Eukaryota > Metazoa > Chordata > Mammalia > Carnivora > Felidae > Panthera > Panthera uncia. The sequence continues at coordinate 15,524,156 of NC_064816.1, read as the reverse complement.
CCTTTACCTTTACCTGCAGTGTGTAAGGTTTTTAATTTCTCTAATTTCTCTACGTCCTCACTTTTTTACTTAGCATAATATCCTCAGGGATCATCCATGTTGTCATAAATGGCAAGATGTCCTTTTTTCTCATGACTGAATAATACTGCATCATGTACATGTACACTGTATCTTCTCCATCTGTTGATGGACACTTAGGTTGTTTCCATATCGTGGCTAGTGTGAATGATGCTGTAGTGAATGTGGGACTGCAGCTCTCTGAGATCCTGTTTTCATTCCCTTTGGATATATACCCGGAAGTGGAATGGCTGGCAAATGTTTATCAAAAAATAGAAAACATACTGTATGACTAAGTATAAAGTCCTTCCACCTTTAAGTTTTATTTTCTTCTAGTCAGCCTATTTTTCTCTATGTACTTTCTCTCTTGGCAGTCTCCTAAGTACCACAATATAAGTTACGATCTCCTAAGATGTTCCCAAATCGTGGATCTCTTTCCTTAGCCTGTTTCCTAAATTTCAGATATATATTTTCAGCTTGCTTTTGACTCCTCCACTTGCCTTTTAGATACAAGCTCATAATCTTCTCTTACACGCTGGTTTATCATTCTCTGAGGTACATTTTTATTAAAAGCATCATCATTTTTGGGGCGCCTGGGTGGCTCAGTCGGTTGAGCGTCCGACTTCGGCTCAGGTCATGATCTCACGGCTTGTGAGTTCGAGCCCCGCGTTGGGCTCGAACACAAAAACTGTGAGATCATGACCTGAGCCGAAGTCGGACGCTCAACGGACTGAGTCCCGCAGGCACCCCTTGAATGACATCTTTACATCTTTTGCAGGTGTTATTTTAAGCAGCCACTACTTCTGGTTATTTGCACAAAAGTAGAGCTTGGATACTTGACCTATATTAAATGCCCACTTGTTGAATTTATATGCAAATATATGTTAATATATGCCTGTATCATATTCTAAGTGCTAAGTAATTCATTTACATTACTTTTCAGCGTTTTCCCATCACTCTCTCAGGAACTGTTAGTTGTTTTTGCTTTCTTTTGTTTTAAAGTATCTTGTGTGGTACTATTTACACTGTAGCTAATTAATAAGTGTTTGACACAGAAATGAGAATCTTAGACCCTCCATAGTCTTGGTTTTCAACATTCTCTTCTGGTAGAAAAATTTTGAGACCTTGTCGGTCTGAAAAATGCCTCTATTTTATTCTTGCTTGTTAGGCAAATCATAATTATCATTTGAAAATAAATTTTTCTTTAAAATGTTCAAGACATTGTATCACTTTCTAGCTTACAGTGTTGCTGTCTATTGAAGTCTGATGCCATTTCGATTCCTTTGTTGTAGTAGGTGCTCTCATTTCTTCCATCTGGTGACTCATGTCTTTAAGTTCTAAAAACTTTGTGTGTGTGTGTGTGTGTGTGTGTGTGTGTGTGTGTGTGTGTGTGTTAGGGTTTTTTGTTTTGTTTTGTTTTGTTGGTATTTTTTTTCCTACTTCCCTCAGTCTTCTCTCTCATGCTTTCTGGCATGTCTGTGTTAGATGTAGGTCATCTAGTGCTTATCCTCTAATTTTTTTTGGTTTTCCACTTTCTTTCTTGACTTTTTGGTCTGCTTTCTGGGTGACATTCAGCTCTTTTTTCCATCACAGTTCTTATTTGTTCTTATCTTGCTGTCTTTTTTTAATAGCATCTTATTTCATTGATAGAGTATTTTTTTTTCTTTATGAAGCATCAGACGAAAGCACATGAAAGAGAATACAGTACATGGAATACAATAAGACATTTAAGAATGCATGTACATTCAGTACTCCTTTCTTAGAAAGAAAAGATAACACAGATGGGCATATATACACTTTTTTTTTTTTTTTTTGTTCTTCCACTGTCATTGTATAGGACTTCAGGATGGAACTGGAATAAACACATGTGTTCTGTCTCCATGTTTTTGTTTTCTGCCTCTTTCTTTCTATGTACAACTCCTTGTCATCCTTTAAGACAGTTCGGATGTTTATTTCCTTCAGGATACTTTTTCCAGTCCTCTCTCCTAAGGCCAGTTTTAGTATAAGATAGTATATGTTTCCTTTCTATTTTCCTCGAGTGCCTATGAGGTAGTAGTGGTGGTGGTTAAAAGTGTATGCTTTGGACAGAGACAAATCTAGGCTTAGATCCTGGGTCCAGTATAGAGCTCACTGTGGCATGTATGACCCTAGTATAGTTATTTAACCCGAGTATGTACTGTAGATATAATAAAGATACTTCTAATAGCAGTGTAAAAGTATATGAGAATGCAATTAAAGGACGTGGCACACAGTAAGAATTGTCAGCCATGATTGTTAGCCTGTGAATTCCTTGGTGGCTGCTACTGTGTATCTCTAGTGTCCTTTAAACATAGGAGACTGTTAATATGTGCTTTTAACACATAAATACTTGCTGTATAAATGAGCAAACCAGAATTCCACAAATAACCATCAAAGAACTTGTGCTGTCTTTGTCTATAAATTAAAAACAACTCCACACACATTTACAGGCTTTTATAAGGGATGTTGGATGCACTGCTTGTGCGTGAATTTATTAGTGATTCAGTGTTTATCAAACAATTTCTGGAGATTGATTTAGAGCCTTTGATGGAAGAGGAATGATTGATAGACTAAGGGTAAGCTGTTCTAAGCATTGAAAAGAGTTCAAAATGTTGTAGAGGTGTACTTATTTGTCTGACCCTGGAAATATGCAATGTCTAGTCTATGGTTATATAGGCCTGTAAGTAGCATTCTTACCAGGGATGAAAGAGAATGGTGGTATAGATTTAGTGATTTAAAAAAAAAAAAAAAAAAAGCTATGCAATACTTTGAATTTCTTTAGCACTGTGTGGTTGATTTCTGCACATTACTAGTAGAATTTCACTTATTGGTCCATTCAACAAGCAATTGAGTGTTGCCTTTGTGTCAGACATTTTCCCGGTACTAGAGATAGAGCAAAGAGTAAGATAGTGTTGGCCCTTAAGAATTACAGCTTTGAGTGTGTATGTGTATGTGTTAGGAGCAGCAACGTAGACACCAAAGAAGTAAAGCGGGATGATAGGTAAAGAATATCAGGTGGAGTGGGGAACTAGATTCTTTTAGGCCCTTCTGAAGGCAGGGTTAGTCCCTGAACCCAGGTCTCCTGACTCATGGTTTAGTGTTCTTTCATAACATGCTAGTCTTTTGAGTAGAATTTTTAGCAGACCAAAGTAAGTTTACATGGAGGGTTAGTGTGAATGAAGCCAACTCAAACATTTTCTTCGGTGGATTCTGTGGCCTGCAGATAGGACATTATTCTCGAATTCCATATCACATAAGCTACCATTATTGCTATTTATTCTTAAGACAGAATGATTTTAAGAAATAGTATAGTAATCTTCACATGACTGCTTCCTTCTCAGTTTACATTATTGTGGGGCTTTGGAAAAATTCAGGGCCTCAAAATAGACAACCTGAGTTTCCAGTTTAATTTTATATACATACAGCTTTAACTATATGAAGACGAGGATCCAGTTAGTAGCTCCCAAGTGCTTGGGTGCATGTTAATGGAATTTACTCCCCATAGTTTGAGGCACACAGTAAAAGTCAATAGCTTTTGGTCATGAGTCAGTAATAATCTTCCATTTTGTGAACACTGGAATATATTTTCTACTTTAGTAGTTGCTCTAAACTTTTGAATGAAGTTAGGAATATATTTTTGAGAAACATTTTCTTTGGTACCTTAACTGCCACCATAGAATAGGTCCCAACTTGAAGTCTGTGTAATAAATTATGATAAATGTTTGTAATGAATACTTGTAATGCCCAAGACCTTAGGCAAAAGAAACTATATAGGTAAAAATTTTGTAATCCTTAGTTGACACAGACTTATGTATCTCTGTGTCTGTTCTAAGCACCCTTTGTGAATGAACATGTTATCTTTTTGGAGTACCTAAATTTACAGAGGACCTAATGCAACAGTCATTTTGAAGCCTTTAAAAATGAATAGAACATGTGTTTTTCCTTATAGTGTGGGTAGGTGGTGATGAGTGGCATTCTTACTTTTTCCCAAGTTTGATAACCCCTCTGAGAGGTGGACAGAGGAGTCGACAGAGCTAAGAGTGTCAGCTTTGTCCTTCCTGTGTTTATTCCTGATTCACCATTATAGCTGGACACTGACAGCTCGACAGCTCCAAGCATCCCTCAGAGGAGCCACCCCCAGGTGGCTTTGAGCTGAGGACAGGCATATACAGTTCTTTCTCTCAAATTCTCCCTTGTGAGGAGAGTGTGTGAAGGCTGCTAAGAGAAGCTAGTAGTTCAGTGGTTCTCAACATTCTGTAGGCATCAGAATCATCTAGAGAGCTTTAAAAAGCGTAGGCACCCCTGGGTTGCTCGGTTGGTTGGGCGTCAGACTCTTGATTTCGGCTCAAGTCATGACCTCATCGTTCGTGGGATTGAACCCCATGTCAGGCTCTGCACTGTCAAGCGCAGACCCTGCTTGGGATTCTCTCCCTATCCCTCCCCGACTCGTGTGCATGTGCGCGCTCTCCCTCCCTCCCCCTGCCCCCAAAACAAATTAATTTTAAAAAATACAGATACTTGGGTCCAGTGCCTGGAATTTTAGATTTAATTTGTTGGGACGGTATTTCTATAAAAGTTTCCTGGAGCAGTCTAATTGTGTAGCCAGAGTTCCAGTGGAAGTCCTACACAGGAAAGGGACTGGGGGAATAGAGAATGCCACCTGCATTTATGTGTGTGTCCCTAAAGTAGTACTCCTTCCCAAATAATGCCACCATTCACCATTTCCTGTGTAGTACAGGAGATTAAATTGCTCTGGAGTCAGTCTATCTGAAAGCATCATAACCTTAAAAATGGAGATGATAGTATTTAATTAATAGAGTTGTTTTGAAGCTCAAATAAAGTAATGTGTTTGAAATGCCTAGTGTGATACCTGGCACACAGGATAAGTGCACATCTAATTAGGACATCTTTATTAAATAATTTGTCAGCACGCATGGGGTGTTGAATAATTATTTCTAAAAAATCTACATTCATATAGATTGCTCTTTATCTGTGTGGTTCATATTTGTCATTTTTAATCACACCTGAATATTAAATCTTGACCCTTCTTCAGTTGTATAGCATGTGGGTTATTTCTCGTTTTCCACAAATAATTGCTAGAACTGACAATTACGTGGAAGGAGGAGTTCTTTGATTTTTTTGGAGTACAGTTGCTTAAAAAAATGGAATTACCAGCTCGTATAGGTATGGTCAATATTATGAGGTTACTATAAAGTGGAGGTATCATGTGATAAACCATTGAGGATGTGTAGATTTGCCATTTGCCCACTTAACCAAGGTGACTGAATAAGGGAATGTTGTGCCTTGCCAAGAAGTACTTGATGGACTAGAAAGTGAGGGATTGTCAGGGAACAGGACATGTTCTAGGCCTTAGATTCATATAGCAAGAAAAGGTATTCAGGGCTGAAAAACAGTTTACATTTGTAGAGAACAATTTTGGTACAGCATTGATGCTGTTTCAAGAATGACAATGATCTAATATTTACCTTTCCTTTTTTAAAAATAACAATACGTAAGTAGATATTACATTTGGCCATTAGCCAAGTTGGTTTTGCATTTATATAAGAATATGAATAATGGGCATTGTCTTTAGACATAAGTTTTTTCAGAGGTGTTTTTATATAGCTGAGTAATTACTAACCTTTTTTCCCTTAAGTAGGGATGGCAAGTGAGAGGTTAGAATTGTTCTTATGAATACTCTCGATAAAGGAACTTTAGATGACTTCATTTTATATGCAGAAGCTTTGCAGAAATGAAGATTATCAGGAAGTATATTCCTGCCAGAAATGTAATGTCCAAGTTACTTAGTCTGCCACTTGGCTGATGAGATCAGACAAGCCTGGTAGGTGTTTAAAAAACAAAACATACATATACATAATAAATGTGTGTGTATGTGTGTATGTACATGAGTTTATATAAGTTATTACTTATTTCTGAGGGACCAGGATCTATTCTTAAAGCTAGATGTAAGTCAGATTTTGGAGAATAATTAAATACCAGTCTGTTCCTTCCTAGTTCTTTCTTGCCACGTGAAGTCAATCAGCTTCAAAGCAATCACCACTTCCACTCCATACTAATAACTCTTCTTTTGGTTTTTTTTTTTTTTTTTTTTTTTTTTTTTTTGTAATTGCAGGAGGTTTATCGAATTCCAAAGAAAAGTCAAACTGAAAAGGAGAACACAAGTAGGTATTCAGAGGTACTCTGTGTATATGGCTTTACAAATACTCTTTTGGAAATATGCAGAGGTAAATGATAAGAATTTTAGCTATTTTGTTTTTGAAACCCAACAGTATGTAATTAGGTAAATGAAGTATTTGGTGTAAAAGTTTGTGAACTTGCCTTTTTATTCTTTCTTAGTGAATTTTTGCCAAAAGAGATGTCCCTTTACACTACCTTTGGTGTTGCTTTCCTTGAAGTCACTGCTTTTAGTAGCTTTTCTTTCATTTATTTGTCCCTCTAGAACAGGCATTGTTAAACCTGTACTCCTAAATGTCTGTATAAGTCTTTACCTGTAGATGTTTATATGCAGAATCCTTTATTTACGTTCATTTTTCTAGGGAAAATTCAAAACTTTCATCAGGTTCTCAGGGGCTCAGTGATCCCTCAAAAGGTTAAGAGTCATTTACAGGGACACCTGGCTGGTTCAGTCGGTGGAACACATGACTCTTGATCTCGGGGTTGTGGGTACGAGCCCCATGTTGGGTTTTGAGATTAATTAAAAATAAAATCTCGAAAAAAAAAAAAAAAGAATCATTCCAGAAAAGGTAACAGGGAGGCCATGGTAGTCTGGTTTCTGGGTTTTACTACTTAGTTGTGTTTCCAGCATACTTCTTTAAAGATGAAAGCAATGGATCTTATGGTGGCTGTTGTTGATCTCTTGAGCCCTCCAGTATTGACCCAATGTAGAGTGAAGGAGCCAGTGTGATCATATTTTTGGTGTTTTTGTTTCTTTTTTTGTTTGTTTTTTTTCTTTTTCTTTATTTTTGGCATGAAGAGCTTTTTATAGTCTTAAAACTTAATGGTTAAATAATCATATAGGTTAATGCCCTGTGAGGTGTACTTTGTACCGTTGTTGGGGTTTTGTTTTTGTCTTGAATATTTTTAACTCGATTGGTTTAGTCTCTTCATAGCCAAACATCCTAGTTAGGGCTGGAAAGAATTCCTCCCATAAGAAAGAAGGCAGGGTTGAGTAGTGCTGGTTGGCAAAACCAGTGGCACCACTGTAAGCTTGATCATCAGAGGCTAGCTTCTCTGGGCTCACTGAGCTGAAATCAATAGCAGGATGGGCAAAGCTTAAATATCTGTGGGGTTTTCCCCCCAATATTTTGCAAATATCTACTCTGGGGTGCCCTCTGAGAGCGATGGCCTTTGAGAGGCATCTATAATGGAAGACTGTAATCTTTTCAGGAAGCAGCCTTTTGTGTGCCACCTTCAGTTTCTCCTTCACATATGTGCCCCAGCCCCAACCAGTCTCAGTCTTTTATAAGAAATACTTACAATTCAAGCCTAGCTTCTATATCAACCCTCAATGGCAAATTAAAAAGCTTAGAACTTGTAAAATTCCTAAGAACTGTAAAATATTTTGGGAAATATGTAGCCTAGCTTTACTTTCGTTTTATAATATGAAAACATCAGCCTGAATAAATGGAATGACATCTGCCTCACATATTCCAAGATGCAGAGTCAGAATATGAACTGTTAGTATGATTCCTTTTCTTACTTTACCAGGATATAGTGCAGAAATAGTCACATTTTAAGGAAGTTAACATCAGTACATGGAACCTGTTGTAAGAAGGAAATAGAGTAGTCGTGGGCAGATCCAGGTGAAACTAGGAAGTAGTACGTCCCAGAAGAATGTGGTGCTAATACCTTGTGAGCTGGAACAATTGTTTTAATTGTGTAGTGTTTTCTACCAGTGTGTGGTGTAGATGAGCTCTATGAGCCTCTCACTGACAAATGCTCATACGTGGCCATTGATTAGTAACTGTTTTGCAAACAAATGGAGTTTTTGGCCCACTAAAAGGAGAACTGCAAGAATGGCATATGTAAACCTAACCGTGATGCCAGGGAAGAAAACAAGTGATAGCATGTTTTTCTGAGGTGAGAAGAAAAAATAGTTAATGTTTATTGAGAATCTGCTTTGTGCTCTGAGAGATATTTTATAAGAAATTATTTCCACAGGACAAGAGCAATCTGATTAATCAAGTAGCAGTGCTAACATACACAAAGCAGTGGCGTATAATACCAGTTAATTTATATTGAAATATTCATTGGTGGGATTTAGACTTCTTAGGGAGATGAGAAACTAGGAGGTGTGGTCAGTGAAAAGTAGCACTTAGCACAGCTTTTGGGAACAGTGGCAATGATATTGGGGAAGACCATTCTAGGTAAAGAGGCTGAGTGCAAAAGTTTAATAGTATCATCTTTCAGTAGGAAGATGGCATTCTTTTTTTGAAGATGTAACTCTCTGGCTTTGATAACTTCATGAGTTATCAGCTGTATCATTTGTGTTTGAAATATTTTCATTTTGAAATGGTAGTTCATAAAAAATTCTCTAATCTGTTTTTCTTTTTTTGTTGTTGTTAAACTAAAAAGACATTTATTTCCCTTTTAGTTTTTATGCTTAGCATGCCAGGCTGCTCTTCTACAAATTGTAAATATACAGAGTTACAGGGACAGTAGAAGGCTTTTACATTTTGAACTGCAAGCAGACTGCCTTGTTAAAGGTAACGGGAACATCTCGCATGCATGTGTTCCACAGAACTTGTTAGAAAGGCTGAAGGCTTAGACTGAGAGTTTGGGAAAGGTAGAAAAGAGAATTCATGGCAGAGACTTTCAGGAAGTAGAGTGTACACACACACAACACCTTGTTTCTCATCCAAATTCAGGATGGGCATATGAGGGAGGAATCCATAGATCCATTTGTTGGATAGAAATTGTGTTCTACAGTTGACGTGCTATCATGATGGAGTAGAGTCTGCCAAGTAAATTTTTAAAAACCCTTTTCCCTTAGTAACTGAACGAGGAAGGGATGCTGTTGGCTTCAGAGATCAAACAGCTGCCCCAAAGACTCCTAACAGGTCAAGAGAGAGAGACCCAGACAAGCAAACTCAAAATAAAGAGAAAAGGAAACGAAGGGGCTCTCTCTCACCACCTTCTTCTGCCTATGAGCGGGGAACAAAAAGGCCAGATGACAGGTAAGTGGCCTGTGTGAGTTACTCTCTTTTCTGAGCCAGTTAGAAAGTTCCCAAGTCAGTACTTCTGATTTGGGGCACCAAGGGGTTTTGGAATAAGTATATTCTCTTGATGAATGAGTATAAAACTTTACTGATAAATATTGAGACAGAGTCTCTTTTGACAGTGAAGACTAGTGGATTTTCAGTACTTGAATGGTTTCTACTTGATAACATTTAAATGTTATTTGAGGAGCCAGAGACTTGTTCTTTCAAGGGAGTGGAGGTGGGTGGGAGATAACTCTTCAGAGGTAATGATAAATCTTCGAAAGTCAGAACTTTTTTTTAGTGAATCTTGTGCCTTACCAGTCAAAATGCTGGTTGATCTCTGTGTCAGAGGCTATCTTCCTCATGCTTGTAGAAAAACAAGCTGCATGATCGGTCACTGGGGACTAGAAAACATTTATTCCGGAGAAGTTCTTTTTAAATTAAATTTATTTGTTTGAAAAAATGAGATATAGCATTCATATAGTGTAATTGCCAAAATTTTAATTTTGGGTTGTCAGGGTTTATAATAGTAAATCCATCATGATTTTCATTTGCATTACCCTAATTACTAAGTAGATTAAACATCTTGTCATACATTTATTGGCCATTCCTGTTTCTTCTGTGAAGTGTCTTTTCATATGTGCTGTTCATTTACCTTTTTGAGTTTTAGAAATTTTTTTTTTTAAAGATTCTTTATACTCTAAATATAATTCTGCTTGGGTGATAATTTTTGCAAATATGTTTTTCTCAGTTTGTGGCTTGCATTTTGACTCTTTTGTGTCTTTTGATATACAGAATTTATTAATTATGGTATAATTGAATATATCACGCATATTGTATGTTTCCTTCATGGTCAGTGCTTTTACTGTGTTTTAAGAAATTCTTTCTGGGGCACCTGGGTGGCTCAGTCAGTTAAGCATCTGCCTCTGGATTCAGCTCAGGTCATGATCTCACGGTTGGTGGGTTCAAGCCCCACATCGGCCTCTATGCTGACAGCTCAGAACCTAGAGCCTGCTTCAGATTCTGTCTCCGTCTCTCTCTGCCCCTGTCCCGCTCATGCTCTATTTCTCTAGGTCTCAAAAATAAATAAATGAATAAACAAATAAAACAAAACAAAACAAAACAACAGATGGCTGTCAAGAAATTCTTTCTGGGGCACCTGGGTGGCTTAGTCAGTTAACCATCCGACTCTGGATTCGGCTCAGGTCATGATCTCATGGTTTGTGGGATCAAGCCCCACGTTGGGCTCTGCACTGACAGCACAGAGCCTGCTTGGGATTCTCTCTCTCTGCCCCTCCCCTGCTTGCGCTCACACTCTGTCTGTCTGCCTGTCTCTCTCTCTCTGTCTCAAAATGAATAAATAAACATAAAAATTTTTTTAACTAAAAAAAAAAATTTCTTCCCTACTCTTGAGGCAATGATACTCTTTTCTTTCTTTCTTGTCCTTAATTTATTGGGAATTAATTTTTGTGTATGTTGTGAGGTAGGTTTATGGTTTCTTTTTTTTTCTAAGTGAATACCCAGTCTCTGTACCATTTACTTGAAAGCCCATCCTTTCTCCTTGATCTGCAGCACGCTCTCTCCAACAAGTTCTCATATGTGGGAGGATCTGGTTTGGGGCTCATAATGTGTCTGTAGCTCATATTTAAGTCTTGATAGCAAGTAGGACAGGTCCCTCCTTGATCTTCTGGGATGTCATGTCTTTTCTCAGACTTGTTCTCCTTCAGATCTGCTTGTCAGATTCCCTCCACCCATCACCCAAAAGATGATTCTGAGAAGACTTGACATCTTTACAGTTTTAAGGAGTCCTATTCCTATATTCAAATTGAGTATTCAGATATTTTCTGTGTAATTACGTCTTCTTTAATACTTTAAATAAAGATTAAGTTCTTCATTAATCTCCTGTTTACATTTTCTCTAGAAAGACTTAACGTATCTTGGTATATTCATTTCTGAAAACCTTGCCTTTTTTGTTACATTTTCAGTTTGTTGCTTGTGTTTCGATACTGCAGTTGACTTTTGTATATTGATCTCATGCTGGCAACCATACAAAACTCTCAATGATATTTCAAAGTGTTGGGGTTTTTGCCCTTTTTTTGGGTCTTTGCCAACAGTCCATATCCTATGAATTTGGGTTTTTTCCTTTCTAATCCTTTTGCTTTGTTCTTGTTATTTTACTAACAACACATCCGATACAAATCACAGAATAACAGCATTTTTTATTTTGGTAATTGATTGCTATTCATGTTTTATTCCACTCTTTTGGACATACAGATAGGATATATATATATATATATATATATATATTTTTTTTTTTTTTTTTAATTGGAGTAATTGGGATTCTTAGCTCCTTAATTTTCAGCATTTTTTGTCTTCAAATGAAAGTGTTTGAGGATTTTAATTTCTTCATAACTACCATTGAACTACTCTTGTGATAGTATAGTTTGTCATAATTTAGTTCTAAATACTATCAGGCTTTACAGCCTGCTTAAAATTTTTTTTTTTTTTTTTTTTTAGTTTTTATTTATTTTGAGAGAGAGAGAAAACAAGTGGGGGAGGGGAAGAGAGAGAGGGAGACACAGAACCCGAAGCAGTCTCTGGACTCTGAACTGTCAACGCAGAGCTCGATGCAGAGCTTGAACCCATGAACCACGAGATCATAATCTGAGCCAAAGTCAGATGCTTAACTGACTGAGCCACCAGGCACCCCCTTCTTTTGTTAAGTTTCAAATTTAATTGCCATTCATTGGTTTGTATTTTACCAGTTCTTAGAATTTTATTGAGACTGGCTGTATAGTCTGTTTTGTTTGATATTAATAGAAGTATGCTATCTTCCTATTGATAGGATTTAACTGAAATTTTTTATTTCCTTTTTCCTTTTAACTTTTCTGTGGCTGATACATAGTTTATAGCTGATTGATATTTTAATTCTTTGTGGTATTTAACTCGTTTTACTTTAATAAAATCTAAATTTAATCCATATCCTAAACAACACAAGTACTTTAGGATACTTTAACTCTGATCATTCAGCCTTCCCAATTTATATGCCATTATTGTCCAATATTATAATTTCTTGTTCCTCCTCCTTCCCTGTCAGTTATTGTTAATTTTTTTATATGTACACAAATTGATTTATTTAGTTTACATTAATTAGGGTTTTTTTGTTCTCCTTTCTTTTTCCTTAGACCTTCCTTTAAAAGATTTCCTAAAAAAAAAAAAAAAAGATTTCCTTTAGGGGACCCTGGGTGGCTCAGTTGGTTAAGCGTCCGACTCTTGATTTGAGTTGAGATTGAGCCTCGTGTTGGGCTCTGCACTGGGCACTGAGCCTACTTGAGATTCCGTGTCTCCTCTCCCTCTGCTCTTCCTCAGCTTGTGCTCTTTCTCACTCTTTCTGGCTCTTTCTCACTCAAACAACAACAACAACAAAAGATTTCCTTGATGAGTTTTTGTTCATACTGTGTTTCAAATATGTCTGAAAAATCTTTTTGGTTTTCATTGCTCACCCTCAGTTTTAAAAATCAGTTTTATTTAATCAGTAGATAAAAATTACTTACAGAAATATTCAGTTTTAAGTGTATAATTCAAAGTGTTTTGTCAAACGCATGCAGTTAAGTAACCACCACTACAGTCATGGTATAGACACTTCTGTTATCTCAGAAAATTTTCTTGAGCTCTTTGGAGTCAGTCCCCTTTACCTACTCCTAGTTGCTGGCAGCCATTGCTCTGCTTTCTGATGCTCTGTTTTTGTCTTTTCCAGAATGTGATGTATATAGTATCATAGTCTAGATAATATTTGAGTCTGTCTTTCACTTAGCAGATTGCATTTGAAATCCATTCATGTTGTTAGGTCTCAGTAGTTCCTTTTATTGATGAGTGGGTAATCTATTGGATCGGTACAACATAGCTTGTTTACAAATTCATTAGTTGATAGGCATTTGGATTGTTTCCAGATGGCTGTTAAGAATATTACCAGACTAGGGGGTGCCTGGGTGGCCTAGTCTGTTAAGCGTCTGACTTCGGTTCAGGTCATGATCTCACAGTTCGTGAGTTCAAGCCCCACGTCAGGCTCTGTGCTGTCCGCTCAGAGCCTGAAGCCTGCTTCAGATTCTGTGTCTCCCGCCGCTCTCTGCTCCTCCCCTGCTCATGCTCTGTGTCTGTCTCTCAATAATAAATAAACGTTAAAAAAAATATATATATATTACAAGACTTGTATATGTATGAGTCTTTATGTGAACATTGACTCTCATTTTTAAAAGGAAGTTTTGCTTAGTTAACAAGTTTTTCTCGACACTTTGAAACTGTTATTCTTCAGTCTTCTAACTTCCCTTGTTGTTAATGAAACTTTATTGGTCTAATTGTTGTTCTTTAAGTAATCTGGCTTTTCTCTTGGTCTGCTTTTATGAGTCCTCTTTGTGTTTGGTGTTCTGCAGTATCACTACCCTCTGTTTAGGGTTTCTTTTTATTTTATCTGGTTGAAATTAATTTAACTTTTTGAATTTGAAGATCATCTTCCACATTACTAATTCTCTTCAGATCTGATCTCTTACTTAACCATACCATGGCATGGATCTTAGGGACATTGGATTGAATGTTGGATTGTTTCTTGGTTCATGACACATTTCTGTGCATAGACTTCTTCTCCATATATTATAATGCTTTTGTGCTGTGATCTTAACCACTGTATAAATCTGGCTAAGCCATTTCTTCCTATACTGTCCCTTGCCTTTACTGCTTGAGATGATATCATCTTGCATCCTGTGTTCATTATACCCTGGCTTTCCTTTTTTAAAATACAGTTTTATGTTGTCTAATACATGTTTTTAAATAATGTTAGTTTTTAACTTTATGAAAAGGCTGCCATTCTGCATTTAATTTGGGGGTACTTTGTTTTCACCTGATAGTGTATTGCTAAGATTTACCCATAATTGCATGTGTCAGTTTATTCATTTTCACTGCTTTGTGTAACATTTTGTTGTAAAGCTTCTTCAGTTATGTATAGTGCTATTATCTAATTTTGATGTACATGTGCAATAGTGTCTCTTGGGTAAATGACCAGACTTGTCAGATTGTCAGGTATGTGCATGCTCAATTTCATATGATAATTGAGTTTTAATTTCCACTCTGTTTCGTTTCTAGATGTTTCATGGAGTTCTTTTTCAAATCTACCTGATAGTTTTTTATGTTCCCATTCCTTAGTGATATTTTTGATTGCCTCTTTGATATTCATTAAACATACTAAATGTCTCTTCAGTTTGTATTGGATCATTCCAGTACTAGTAGTTTTTGTGGGTCTTGTCCTCTCGTTTGTTTATATATATACGTGTATAATTTTGTAATTATATAAAATAATGATTTTATTTTCTAATGAACTCAACATGTTCCTTAGAATTTGATCTGTGGGAATTCACTGAGGCCTGGGCTTAAGGTGCTTTGTTCTGTAGACTAATTTGCATTTGTTTCTGCCCAGCAACTAAGGATACTACTGTACCATTAACATTTTAAAGGAAATTGTCAGTATGGAGGTTTTAGACCATTTGTTTTTTTGTTGTTTGGATGAATGTTATGCCCTTGTCCATGGAGATGTTCTTAGATGTTTCTGTGCAGTGAAACCTCTTGAAGTTAGTTGTCAGTTTTTAATTTTTGCCAAGAGCACTTTCTCATAAGTTTGATTCACTCCATAAACCTTGGCAGCAGAATCTTTTAAGCCCTCAGTTTTTTTCTTTTGAATGTTAGAGCTGATGGTTTCCAGTGGGCCTTGTCAGAACCATCCCAGGGCATTAAGCTCAGCAGTAAGACATTATCCTTGATCCTGCCTAGAGAAGAGTATGTGAATAGAGCTCCCCATATTTTTATGTGTGCATTATCGTCTTTCATTCAACTATCCTTTGTTGATATTTATCATAAATGTATGTGGTCAGACGTACATCAAATTCTATAGCTCTTACTGGTGTACTTTGTTTTAATGAACGAATTTGTAGATCTAGAAGTGTCCCCAACTGTAAAGAAGAATCTGTTTAGAATATTATGTGTATCTTTAATTTGATGTTCTAGAACCTGAGAATAAAATTAAAGTTACTATTTTCATCTAAATGATTCTTTGGGATTCTCTACTATCTGCAAGACTCCTTAAGTAATTTTGACTGATTTTTAACCAATGCCAAATTGGAGTTGGTGTGGTTAATGGTTGAGTATTGAGGGACATAACATTTATTAGTGCTTTGATTATGCCCTTGATTTAGGGGAAAAAGTTTGTGATGCTCTTACTATTTTCTTTCTAGATATGATACACCAACTTCTAAGAAGAAAGTTCGAATTAAAGACCGCAATAAACTTTCTACGGAGGAGCGCCGGAAGCTGTTTGAGCAAGAGGTGGCTCAGCGGGAGGCTCAGAAACAACAGCAGCAGATGCAGAACCTGGGAATGACATCTCCACTGCCCTATGACTCTCTGGGCTACAATGCCCCTCATCACCCCTTTGCTGGCTACCCACCAGGATATCCTATGCAGGCCTATGTGGATCCCAGCAACCCTAATGCTGGAAAGGTGCTCCTCCCCACACCTAGCATGGACCCCGTGTGTTCTCCTGCTCCTTATGATCATTCTCAGCCCTTGGTGGGACATTCTACAGAACCCCTTGCTGCCCCTCCACCTGTACCAGTGGTGCCACATGTGGCAGCCCCTGTGGAAGTTTCCAGTTCACAGTATGTGGCCCAAAGTGATGGTGTGGTACACCAAGACTCCAGCGTCACCGTCTTGCCAGTGCCAGCCCCAGGCCCAGTTCAGGGACAGAATTATGGTGTTTGGGATTCAAATCAACAGTCTGTCAGTGTCCCCCAGCAGTATTCTCCTGCACAGTCTCAAGCAACCATATATTATCAAGGACAGACTTGTCCAGCTGTCTATGGTGTGACATCACCCTATTCACAGACAACTCCACCAATTGTGCAGGTAATTAATTTTGGAACCTCTCTTGTCTTACAGTCTGTTTATAGGATATTAAATCTGATGTGAAGGGGAAACCTGCCATTGCTCACTTTTATATATTGATGAATTGTGTATATATTAGTTACTTATTGTTGTGTGACAAGTTACTCCGAAACTTAGCAGCTTGAGACAACTAGTAATTATTATTTCTTAGTTTTTGTAGGGCAGGAATTCAGAAGCAACTTGACTGGCTGGGTGGTTCAGGCTCAGAGTCTTTCATTAAATTACATACAGCCTGGCTGTTAACCAAGGTTGTAGTCATCGAAGGTTAGGAAGAGGAAGGAAGATTTACTTTTTTTTTTTTTTTTTAATTTTTTTTTTTTTAACGTTTATTTATTTTTGAGACAGAGAGAGACAGAGCATGAACGGGGGAGGGGCAGAGAGAGAGGGAGACACAGAATCAGAAGCAGGCTCCAGGCTCTGAGCCATCAGCCCAGAGCCCGACGCGGGGCTCGAACTCATGGACCGCGAGATCGTGACCTGAGCTGAAGTCGGACTCTTAACCGACTGAGCCACCCAGGCGCCCCTGGAAGATTGACTTTCAAGCTCACTCATGTGGTTGTTAACTGGCCTCGGTTTCTTACCATCACATGGACCTCTTAATAGGGCTGCTTACCACATTCCAGCTGACTTCCCACAAAGTCAAGTAGTCAGGGAGAGACTTATGGGTTACTCCTCTCCTTTTTGCTTATAGACAGTGAATAATATACAGTTTATTCTTTTATATGCTCACAAACGGAAAACCCTCTGGTCATGGTAATTGAGTCAGGAGATGGCTTGCCCTTTTCTTAGACCCAGCTTGTGTATTATTTTATATCCCCTACATTTTATTGTCATGAAGTTTGCCAGAGTGAACCTAAGGATATTTACTATGGTAGTAAATATAATGTTAAATTTAAAAGCTGATTATACTGAATTTGTATTTCAAGGTGTATTTTTATGTTTTTTAATCAAGCTTCTTTTCTATAGAACCCAGCAATACATTTTAAGCTTAAACAAAAAATATATATAAAGCATCATCCTCACCACATTCTGATGTCCCTCACATCACTCCATATCGCTCCTTAAAGGTGAATTATCGTGGATGAGAGAGATTGTCAGGGATGCTTCCTGCACACATTACCTAGTACTGATCAGTTACTTCTGTTAGTATTTTTGTGATGAAGCTGCATAAAAATTTAGTTTGTAAGGCCATGGCAAAGTATCCAGCTTGAATTCCTAAAATCTTAAGTGTACTAACTACATTCATTTTGTATGATCTCCTGAGCCACATGCTTATATCTATATTTTATGTATTTGTAATTTTGAAGACTTGAAACTTTTTCCCATGGGTTTCTACTTAACATGATTCTTAACCATTTTTCCAAATTACTTTGTATCTGTGTGTGTGTGTGTGTGTGTGTGTGTGTGTGTGTGTGTTTTAAGTATCTTAAACAAATTTCTTAGGTTCTAACTTCTGCTGTCTTGCCACATTCTTTCTTGGACCAAGCCATTTATTTTGAGTTTTTTCCCTGAGAATGTGTATCAGATATAAGAAACATGGTCTACTTCTCTCCCATTTCTATTCCTGAAGTATGTTCTTAACCTAGGTTTCAGAGCCTAAGCAATAGCAGTGGAAGATATTTATTGAAGACTCTCCAGGAGAGATTTCACTGGTCATTTGGCCATTCTTATAAAAAGTAATCTATTTTTTCTATCCCATGGAGCAAAAGATTTTCTGTAAGTTTTAGTCATAGCCTTAAGACTCAAGCATCACAATTTTGCTTGCTTACAGTTTTCCATTTTGTTCCTACCAAGGAGTCATTTGTTGGCTCCCTAATCTATTTTGTGTGTATTAGGTGGCAGATGAATGGACTCAGATAGTCCAGATTGTCCTTTACTTCTCTGTGAGATTAGTTATCAGAGATGATGTTGGGCTTTAGGTTATGAGAAATGTAGAGCATTTTGTTATTGTTTATGTGTTTTGAGTCCCTGTCCATCATTTAATGTGTCTTGGGGATAGGTGCTTAGCTTATATTCTTCAGTTAAAGGTTTTTTTTTTTTTTTTAATGTTCATTTTTGAGAGAGAGCGTGAGCGAGGGAGGGGCAGAGAGAGAGGGGGACAGAAGATCCGAGGTGGACCCTGCACTGACAGCAGAGAGCCCAATGTGGGGCTCAAACTCACGAACCATGAGATCATGACCTGAGCTGAAGTCAGATGCTCGATTGACTGAGCCACCCAGGTGCCACTTCAGTTTTAGTTTTCTTATCTATGAAATGAGCAGAATGCCTCAGCATGGTTGACGTTTGCATGAGATAATGGATATTAATAATGACAGAATTAAAGCACCATTTACCTTGAAGGTTTAATTATAGTTACCTTAATGATGTCGACAGAGTATTGACATTTGTGGAGTGTGAAATGCTCCTAGTCAAAGTCATCTATCCGATATCTGGTCTAACCATCTAACCTCCAGTAAAAGGAGACCTTGAGGTCTGTGGTGTTCAAGTGTAGTATTGACCATACCATCATGGGCTACTAAGAATTTGCAAGATATGATAACTTTGACAGTGAAGTAGTATGTGATGTGGTGTGATATAAATTTGTGTGTGTGTGTATGTGTACACATATGCAGTATCTTTCACACTTGGAGCAGATATGTTATCAGAAGGTGACTTTCATTTTTTGCCACAATTGCTTATCAAATGTAAAAACTCAACTTCAACTAAGGCCACCTGATTTGTAGTGGTTTTGTGACATTACTAAGTGACCTATTCTTACAAAGTTATACTAAATCACATCTCAAAAAATTGAGTCCTAAGACTATAATTTTCACATTATAAAGTGAAGTGACTCAGATATAAAGTAATAGTGATTTTTTTTTTCCCCTCTAGAAGTAGGAGCAGAATAATTATGTTTTCTATAACATTTTGGACCTCCTTAGATTTCTCTTATAATTCCCATTAGAAGTCCCATTTTAAAGCTATTTCTAGACTGTATTTATGTTTGAGAAATTAGCTTTCATGTAATTTCAGGTCTCTTGAAGGGGAGAGCCAATCTCCTACAGATTTCCCCCCAGCAAAAGAGAGACTTGATAGGCATATGCTATTTAGATACATCTCACAAGTATGTTCATCTTCCATACTAACTTCAGTGGGATTGCAAACCAGTTTCCCCTTTTTATTACTGTTGTTAGTTTTGGCATTGCCATGTGATTATCAGCTGGTTTGGATAGATAATTTAATAGAACCCTGAAGAATGTTCATTTATTTTCTTTCTTTCTTTCTTTCTTTCTTTCTTTCTTTCTTTCTTTCTTTTTTTTCTTTCTTTTTTCTTTTTTTTCTTTTTTTTTTTTTTTTAAGCTTATTTATTTTGAGAGGTGGAGGCCAGGGGCAGAGAGAGAGAGGAAGAGGGAGAATCCCAAGCAGGCTCCGTGTTTGACAGCACAGAGCCAGCATGGGGGTTGATCCCACGAACCGTGAGATCATGACCTGAGCCAAAATCAAGAGTCAGATCCTCAACTGACTGAGTCACCCAGGTGCCCCGTTTTCTTTCTTTTTGACAGTCTGTGTTTTAAACACTGTACCTCTAAATGATTACTGCTATCTTGGGTGACTTTGTTTTCAGTCCAGCAAGGCTGATGTTGTTCAGATATTTTTAACATTTCCTTTGGAAGTTATTTCCAGTATGTGTCACATTCCTTCCTGATGATAAATTATTATCCTTTAAATATATCTTTGCATGTTAGAAACAGGTGAAATTTGTCTGGAAATTTCTCATCTGGTAAATTACCTCATCTGGTAAATAGAGGGAGTGCTCAAGCTGGATAATGCCATTTCAGGTCAGAAGTTACCTCACAGCCAGCATTTGGAGCCAGAGTCTTCATTTCAAGGAGACTATAGCTTTAAAACTCCAGTCATCAAATCCTTTAGATGAGCCTTACTTATTAGCTCTGATCTTGTCCAATTCTCCATGCACAAAGTTTAACTGAGAGTCAAAAGAATTTTTAGCCTCCAAAATATTAGCATTTTTCTGTTGTAGATTTGGGTGCTTAGTCTCCTGATCACTATGGAGATAACATGTTTATCAGTTTACTGTCTTCTTCAGCCTCCCAGAAACTGTTTTTACTCAATCAGATATACCAGCACATTTATATTAACTCCCTACATGCACAATAACTTGCCTGTTGTATCCACTCTTCAGGATGCTTCCTTCGGGCATCAGGGCCATTGCAGATTCACTTTCCAGATCATACACTAGATCATAGACTAGACCCCAGTTAGATATATTTTGTTTTATAGCTTATTTTTAGCAAAGTTGAAATTGAACGTTATAAGAATTATTTATACTTCACCTCTGAGATTATACTTTTAAATTTCTTTTTTTTTCAATTTTTAAATGTTTATTTTTGAAAGAGAGAGACAGAGAATGAACGGAGGAGGGGCAGAGAGATAGGGAGACACGGTATCCGAAGCAGGCTGCAGGCTCCCAGCTGTCAGCACAGAGCCTGACGTCATGAACCATGAGATCATGACCTAAGCCAAAGTTGGACTCTCAACTGACTGAGGCACCTAGGCGCCCCGTTTTTAAATTTCTTAAACACTATTTTACCATCTTTTTTGCTAATATCTCTTTTTGTACTGACCTCTTAATTCAGTGTTGTCTGGGTGTAGATGCATCAGTGTTAAAAAGCCTTTTGGGTTCAACCACATTTCAGTCTTTGAAACTGGAATCAGGTGGGGAAGTAAGATTTGTTTCTACAAAATCTTTGATGTTGCACAGATTTCCCATCTTATATCCAAATACCTAGAGATGAAAGCATTTCTATTTTGTGATACTATTCTGATAATAATTCTGCTTTGACCATTGAGTGTGGGTTTTTGTTCTGTGTAGATTAAGCTGTTCCAGAATAATGAATCAAGTACTCTTGACTTTTGTACTATGTAGGGGTTAGGAGTGCCAAACCTCCCTCCTCAGTCAAAAATCTGTATATGACTTTTAACTCCCCCAAAACTTCACTACTGTTACCTTACCAATAACATAAGCAGTTGATGAACCGATATTTTGTATGCTACATGTTTTATATTCTGTATTCTTAAAGTCAGCTAGAGAAAAAGAACATTAAGAAAATCATAAGGGGGGCGCCTGGGTGGCGCAGTCGGTTAAGCGTCCGACTTCAGCCAGGTCACGATCTCACGGTCCGTGAGTTCGAGCCCCGCGTCAGGCTCTGGGCTGATGGCTCGGAGCCTGGAGCCTGTTTCCGATTCTGTGTCTCCCTCTCTCTCTGCCCCTCCCCCGTTCATGCTCTGTCTCTCTCTGTCCCAAAAATAAATAAAAAACGTTGAAAAAAAAAAAAAAAATTAAAAAAAAGAAAATCATAAGGAAAATACATTTACAGTACTATACTGTAGAAAATCTGTTATAAGTGGCCCTGTGTAGTTCAAATCCACATGTTCAAGGGTCAGCTGGGTTGTATTCTTCCTCTTTTTCTCTGTGCCCTCTCGGTACTTATCCAGAAATCTCCTTGGTAGCTCCATTGGCCTAATCGGACTCTTTGGGTCTTTACTGGTATCATTTGGAATGATTGTATTTTATATTTTGAGTACTTACCAGTTAATACTTCTGGAATTATTTTATGTGGTGGAATCTCAGTCCCTAGGATCAAAATCTGTCCTCAAGTACAGGCTACATCTATCTCTGTTCACCTCCTTGGTAGTCATCACCTCTTGAGACAACAGGGTTGTGTTTCAGGGCTTGTTGTCACCTCTTCTTTAAGAGTGTTTCTAGTGCTGAGAACTAATTCCAGAGTAGGTTTAAGTCCTAGCCGTGGTCCTTAATTTCTTATGTGACTCCAGGTGGGGGAGATCCTCACCTCTGATGGTGGTCAGGACTAAATGAGATTATATACGTGAAAGGGCTTTCTAAGCGTCACGAGGCACTGTATAAATCAGCGTGTGGTAAGAATTTTATCTAGAATGAATTCTGCTGTCTTTCTCAGAGGGAGTTGTAATTAGATCACTGTCTTACTTCCTCTGCTATGAATCACTCACTCTCTCTGACCTTTTCCAGTCAGAACAACCTGTTAGTTTTTAGGAGTTGGTAGTAAAAAGGCTTTCTGAAAAGAGCCCTGTGGAGCTGTCTTGGATATACTAGGTGCGGCACTTCAGTTGTTATTACTGTGGTCTCCCTGGAGGCTAAAGAGTTGGACAGCTCTTAGGAGCCTCCCCACCTCCCCCCAGCCTTTTCTGTTTTTTTTGTTTTTTGTGTTTTAATGGTAAAACCAAAGTAAGTAAATGACTAGGGAATTACTAAAAAAAGAAACTTCTGTGTTTGAAATAAAGGATTGTTTTACACATTTGTATCGAAATACTCTTTACTAAAAGTTAAAATTCATGGATTCCAGTAAGAGAATGCCAACTGAGAAGACAGTTACTGTTTTATTAGAGCCAGAAGGGTATAAATTATGAATTTCTTCATTTTATCTTTAGAGTTATGCCCAACCAAGTCTTCAGTACATCCAAGGACAGCAGATTTTCACAGCTCATCCACAAGGCGTGGTCGTACAGCCAGCTGCAGCCGTGACTGCGATAGTCACACCAGGGCAGCCTCAGCCCTTACAGCCGGTAAGAAACCCTTCAGGTGATAAAATACTCCTTAGCTGTGTACCTTATCTTTAGAAGGTCTACTTTTGGTTTAGGTTTTTATTTTTGTTTCTTTCACTTGGTTTTTTTTTTTCTTTAACTTTGGTCCCCAATTTCACTCAAGGGCTTGTGTCTCTGAGGAAGCATTACTCAATCATTAAAATAAAAGTTCTCTAGATTTTACCCCTGTGTTGATTGATACATATTTTGCTCCCGATATCCTTTTTATTTATAATTTAAACCGACTTTGTATTTTTATACTTTGCTATGAATTTCTAAAGTAACAATTTTATAGAGTAGCTATTTGTATTTTATGGAGTACTGGAATATGATACTATATCAGACCCGTGGACTAGGAGTACAGAAGTGAACTACTTCACTGTACATGCTGTACAATATGTAGTAAGAGAAACGTTTGGTATTCTGTAACATATGGAGAAGGATGTGGTGAAATCTTGATGAAGTGGGAAATGGCTGGCATTGGAAGCCGTTGAAAAGCTGAACAGAATAACTTGATCACATTAGCACTTTGGAGTTGCGACAGCTCCAGAGAAGGTTCCTGCAGCAGTCCGGTGAGTGATGGCGGCTTTAGACAGGTAGTACAGTTAGTGGGGATGGAGTATAAAGACTACATGTGAAACAGTTGGGAGATGAGACAGTGTGCTCTTACAGCAGGCATTTGAGGGCTTGCTAGGAGTTGGGCCCTAGGAATTTTGAATAAAAACCTAAGACTCCATTCCTATCCTTAGAAGCTGACATTCCAATAAGAGAGTTGAGGATCACAATGAATAATACTAAAAGTAGAGATTAGTGTCACATAAGGAGCAGATAGTTTGAGGAGGGAAAGAATCATTCCCAAGTGTGGGAAGGATTAGTAATACGTTCTGAATGATTCGAAGTATTCTTAGGTGACACAGAAGCTTAGGACAAAGAGGTCACTTTATAGGCTGGAAGGAGGACTACAGGTAGAACTGAAGTAGGACACCAAAAAAAGCAGCTACATGAAGTAGGATTAGTGGTATGCATAAAACAGTGATGCTCAAAGACCTGTGTTTGCTTAAAAGTGGTCCCATTTTATCTGAGCCTGGGATCTCCGGTTCCTCTTTGACTGCTCAAGCAGAGGTAAAGCTGGAAAAAGTATTCTATATTAATTGGCTTACACAGAATGAGAATTAAGGGCATATATTCTTATAGTAATTTATTATTAGTCTGCTAGATCTATTATATTATAACAAGATACCACAAACCAAGAGGTTTAAACAACAGAAATTGAGTTTCTCACTGCTCTAGAGTCTGGAAGTCTATACCATCAAGGTGTTGGTGAGGTTTGGTCCTAACGCTTCTCCTTGCCTTGCACATGGCTGCCGTCTCCCTATATATTTACGTTCCCTAATGTGTCCTTTCCTCTTATGAGGAAACTACCCTTTTGACCTCATTTAATCTTCATTGCCTCTTTAAAGGCCCTATCTCCAAATATAGTCACGTTGGGAGTTAGAGCTCCAACATAGGAATTTGGGGGATACAGTTCAGTGCCTAGACAGGGATTGTGAGGTTTTCATGTTTTTCAAAATGTGATGTTAAATTTTTATAAATATGCAGTTTAAAACGTACAGAAAAATAGATAAGGGTTAAGTGGTAACATTCTGTCATACTGCTTTTCAGCTTTTTTTCTTTAAAAAAGATACATCTAAAGCTAATTCAGCTAATCAGGATCCAGAAGTTGGTATATGCCATTTAGCACTGTTTTGTTTTGTTTTGAATTTTTTACATGTTTGTTTATTTTTGTTTTTAATTTTTTTAATGTTTTTATTTATTTTTGAGGCAGAGAGACAGAGCATGAGCAGGGGGGGGCGGACAGAGAGAGAAGGAGACACAGAATCTGAAGCAGGCTCCAGGCTCTGAGCTGTCAGCACAGAGCCCGACGTGGGGCTCGGACTCACATACCGCGAGATCATGACCTGAGCTGAAGTCGGATGCTTAACTGACTGAGCCACCCAGGCGCCCCTGTTTATTTTTGAAAGATACAGACCTTGAGCAGGAAGGGGCAAAGAGAGAGGGGGAGACACAGAATCCAAAGCAGACTCTAGGCTCTGAGCTGTTAGCACAGAGCCCGACATGGGGCTCGAATTCACAAACCGTAAGATCATGACCTGAGCTGAAGTTGGACACTTAACTGAGCCACCCAGGCGCTCCTAGCATTTTCTATTTTATTCTTTTTTTTAAGGTTGAAAGATACTGCTCTGGATAGTGAGCTGCTGAATATTTTTAAATGTGATATGTTGGATGGTGAACTTGGAGCCAACTGTCAATTTTCTGATAGATCCCTAAAGCTGTTTATATACTCTGATCATTTCCCAGATTGAACCTTTTTTTATCTTTTTTTTAAAAGATAGAGATAGAGGTATGTTTTTACATATTGCTTAAGTAGGCTACTTTGTCCTTTTTGAGATGTCACTGATGAAGAGTCTGTGTGTGTATTTCTTTTTAGCCTGAAATGGTAGTGACAAATAATCTTCTGGATCTGCCACCCCCCTCTCCTCCCAAACCAAAAACCATTGTCTTACCTCCCAACTGGAAGACAGCCCGAGATCCAGAAGGGAAGATTTATTACTACCACGTGATCACAAGGTAAGAAAGGCTGTGTGGGCATCCCCAAATCAGTTTCAGTTGGTCAAAGAAGCTGCCATCATAAGGGGAGATTTATGATTATTGGCTTGATGTCATTGGCTGGTGTTCACTGTGCTTGAGGGCTGCTAGATTTCCAGAATCACGTCTTAAATGTTATGCCTTTTTAGATAGATAAATTTTGATATATTTTTAATCTACAAGACTCTTTTGCGGAAAATTAAAGAGTTTGTAAAAAAAAAAAATAAAAAATAAAAAGATAATGACTTGATCTAACGTTGTGGGTATCGAGGGTCCTGGGCAAACCTTTTCTGTAAAAGGTCAAATAATGTTTTAGGCTTTGCCAGCCAAACACAATTACTTAGTTCTGCCATTGTTGTGCAAACAGCCATAGACCATACATAATGAATGGTCATGTCTGCCCAATAAAACTTCATTTACAAAAATAGGCAATAGGTCAGTTTTGGTCCGTGAGCCATAGTTTGGTGACCCTTGCTGTTTATAGAAAGCTCAATTTATCTTTTTCTTAGAAGTTTAAAAAATACACATGTCTTTTAGACAAAAGATAGCTTTATGTGAATATATGTAATTTCTGTGTGTGTGTGTGTGTGTGTACACTCATTGGTATATAATCTTATGTGAGTTGTTGGGATACATCTTTTATAATCTTTCTACCAATCTGTATAGAACGTTATCAGTTAATATAGAACTACACTGTTTTTAGTGCATGCTTATACTTTGAGAGATCAGCAAACTATGCCCATAGGCCACTGGTATTTGCAAATGAAGTTTTGGGGGGAACACAGCCACTCCCATTTATTTAGGAGTTGTTTATGGCTGCTTTCAGAATATAGTGGCAGAGTAGAATAGTTGTGGCAGAGACCATGTGACCCACAAAGTCAAAAATATTTACTCTGTGATCATTTATAGAAAAAAAGTTTGCCAACTCCTGTTCTTTTGTATGGCTATATAAAATTTTATTTAACCCACCCTAATTGATGGATTTTCATGATTTTATATATAACTCTAACCCTGGACATCCTCGTAGATACTAATCTTACCTTCTTTGGGTAGATTTCTAGGGGTAGAATTGTCGGTCAAAAAGATAGACATTTTAAATTGATAACTATTGTCAGCTTACCATGAAAAAAACTGTACCATTGTAGACTCCCACAAAAAGTGTACAATAGCGCCTTTTTCTTCATGTAATTTCTTTTAATCTTGTAAGTGTAATTGGTGAGACATCTTATTTTCATTTCCAGTTCTCTTATTGTTGAACCATCTTTATTGTTGGCCGTTTACATCTTTTGTGATTTGCTTGTTTGGGGCATGTACCCATTTTCTGTCATTATTATTAGATCCCTTTATCAAGGTTATTGCAAATGTTTTTGTTTGTAATGTCTTACAAGTTTAAAAAATTTCATACAAATATTTTCTTTTATGGTTTTTCAAGTGCCTCTAACGTTGCTGACAAAAGTTTGGTGTGGTAGGAGAGCACAAGACTGCAAAGGCAGGATTGACCCACCAGATACGTTGCTAGTTCTCTGAGGCTTTTGACATTTTGAGGGATTCTCCTTATAGCATTCCCTGTGACAGCTGACTTCAGACTCCTGAATTGAATTTCCTTACTTCCAGTTGTTACCTCACAGATCTAGCTGTAAAAAAACAAAAAAACAAAAAAACTACAATGCTTTCTTATTTGCAAAACAACTATAGCATGCAATGAATGAGTTAACACGGTAGACCCCTTCTTCTTGCAGTCAGTTGAGAATATTTGGGACCAGGGGCATAAGTTTTTGACTTGAAGTCTTTTCCATGCTATGAGTCATTGAAGCAAAGGGGCACAACCACAGACAAGAAGGCTCCCAAAGCAAGGAACCATTTTCTCATGTGACCAAGGATTGTGAGGAGTGTGTTGTGATTTATTTTATTTGCTCCAAGTACATGCTGGGTACAGTTGCTGTTGATCTCTTCACCTGCAGAGGGGAGGTATAGGCAAGCACTGACTCCATGTACTTTTTAGGTTTTGCTGAATCCTATTTTCAGAACATTAAGAGCCAAGTGAGAAACAGACAGGATGTTTTGGTTTTACTACTCTTCGACAAGGCAAACATCGCCACCTCACTGGCTAGAGAAATACAGTGGGCTAAACAATGTATGTCTGTGGGATAGAATCACTGCTGCTGGGAAGATAGCAAAAGAATGTTTCTATCTTATGAAGCAGACTTCCTCTATGTCTCATTACAAATGTTGTATTTTATGTGTATATGAGCAGAGATGCCTGTGCCAGAGTTCTCTGTTTTCTGGCCACGATAGCATGGCTGTTCTTACCTTCTTCTAGGCAGACTCAGTGGGATCCTCCTACTTGGGAAAGCCCAGGAGATGATGCCAGCCTTGAGCATGAAGCTGAAATGGACCTGGGGACCCCAACGTATGATGAAAATCCCATGAAGGTGAGTCTGGCTTACACATGTTTCCGGATCATCTGGGAGTCTGTATCCTGTCATCTTGCTGGGCCAATAGCCATGTGGTCTTGTGATTCTGTTTTCCTTATTGTTCTGGAGAATTAACACAGGTAGTAAATGCTTGAGAGGCCTAGAACATCCAGACAGTACAGCAGTATGGTATATAAAGCAAAAAATACAAGCCCTTAATTTCTTTCCAGCTGCTCTCCTATCATCCTTTTCTGGAGATAAATACTGTTAACTAGTACAGGAGTTCTCAAACCTGGAGTAATTTTGCTCCCTCGAGAACATTTGATAATATTTAGAGACATTTTTGGTTGTTAAAACTGAAGGAATGCTACAGACAAGGGAAGTCACCAAACATCTTACAGTGCACAGGACAGTCCCCCACAACAACGAACTGGCCCAAAATGTTAATAATGCCAAGGTTGTGAAACTTTACTTTGGTGTGTGTTCTTCCAGACCCTTCTGGGAAATGTACACACACAAGTGTTTTTCTTTCTTTTCATTTTATTTGTTTGTGTGTTTGTTTTTAAAAGTTTATTTATTTTGAGAGAGAGTGAGCGCATGAGGAGGGGAGGGGCAGAGAGAGCGAGAGAGAGGATCCCAAGCAGGCTCCGCGTGTCAGCGAAGACATCCATCGGGCGTGGGCTCATTCCCACACGCCGTGAGAACATGACCTAAGTGGAAATTTAAAGAGTCAGACGCTTGGGGCGCCTGGGTGGCTCAGTTGGTTGGGCATCTGACTTCGGCTCAGGTCATGATCTCACAGTTGGTGGGTTTAAGCCCTGCGTCGGGCTCTGTGCTGACAGCTCAGAGCCTGGAGCCTGCTTCAAATTCTGTGTCTCTTCCTCTGTCTGCCCCTCCCATGCTCATGCTCTGTCTTGCTCTGTCTCTCAATAGTAAAATAAACATTAAAATATTTTTTAAAAAAAAGAGTCAGGCGCTTAGCTGACTGGTTAAGCCCAGGTGCTCCTTACTTTTCATTTTAAACACACAAATAGAATCATAGTATTTATACTCTATTGTAACTTCCTTTAGTATTTCTTAGCAATTTGGGGTACCTGGCTGGGTCAGTTGGAGCATGCAACTCTCGATCTTGGGGTTGTGAGTTCGAGCCCTGTGTTAAGTGTAGAGATTACTTAAAAATAAAACCTTAAAAAATATGTCTGTCTTAGCTCTTTCCTTGTAGATCTGCTGCATCCTTTTTTGATGCACTGTGTCTCATTTTAAATGTTTTAGCTCATTGACTGAAATCTTACATAGATGGTGTGTTTCAATGTCCTGCCATTTTGGGATTCATAGTTCTGGGAAAAAGTTAACTGTTTACAACCTCACCAAAGGAGTATCCTCCACCACCTCCCCCCAACACACACACTTTTTTTTTTTTTTTTTTTTTTTTGAAGATTTGGGACATATATTTTACTATGGAAATATTATTTTAGAAACAAGGCAAAAAAGAGCTTATCCCTGATCTCTCCCTCTGACAAAACAGTAATTAGGATTAGAGGTCAAGTAAATGAAATACACAGTGACTGAATTATAACCATTTTTATCCCTGTCCGCTTATAATAAGACCCACTATCTCCTGGAATAAGGTGTCTTCAGTGAAATCAAAGACCATATTTCTGTGTCCTAAGATCTGAATAGTATTCAAAAAATTTTTTTAATGAGAAGAGGCACTTAACTAGTTAAGTCAGTGGAGAGGTAGGAGAGGGAAGAGGGCAGAAAGGAAGGAGGTTGGAGTGAAAGAATCAAAGTGGAAACAATGTACTTTCTGTCCTTTTATTCACTTGGGGGAAGCATTTTCCTTCCTTCAGCATATATTTGCCATTCTCCAAAAAACCAAGCATTTCAGTTAAGTCCACGTGGAGCCTGCTAAATTTCGACTGAATCACTGGAGTCACTTAACCACATCACTGTAACTGTGGTATTGTCACATTTTCTTGAATCATTTAGGAATATGCCCAGGATTGTTAGGCAACTGCCATTTAAAGTATCCAGAAGCTAACACACCACAAACAAAAAACCACAACAGCTCCCTCTTTGCAGACGTCTGTAGGTCTGTTAGTTATATCCTTTGAAAGATAAACAAAGTTTGAGAAGAGATCCCTGGTGTAGGAATACAGCTGAGCTCTGAGACCAAGTTTATAAAGCATGTCAAGAGACCTTACTTTTTGCACCTTAGCCATTAATTATGATTCAGTGTTTTGGTCTAGTGTAGAATACTGTTTGATTGACTGTAGGAGAAGTATAATTGCAAAAGCTCACTGTATACATACCACTCGGGGAGTCTGTTTATCAGATTGTATCTGATAACATGGAGAGAAAGTGAGTAACATGTTCTAGGCAAGGCTGTGGGTTCTCAACTCCTGCCCTGGATTAGTTATAGTAAATATGTACACTGAATCCCAGAAAAGCTTCAAGACCCTAAATTAACATGATATTCACAACGATAACCGTGGAAAAATATGTGGATGTATAATTAGGTTTTAGTGGAAAACTGTTCTACTTATAATTTGTCTGAACATACTGGAGTGTGGGTTCAAGTTAGGATTAGAATTAATACTTTTTTGTTGCTATTAATAGAAGGCAAAATAACAGACTTTTAGTTTGATCAGATTTGAAAGTTGGGAGAGAATACTCAGTCCACAGGTGGGGTGTATAGGGATGTGTATCATATATCCCTTTCGTGAATTGTAAATATGAAGCTCTTACTGCATGCTTACATCGTGAAAGCCTGTATGAAATTTGAAGGGCCAGACCTCAGCCAGGAAATCGGTTGGAGTATGGTAGATATAACTTGACTATGATTAAGGAACTTTCTATGGCAGCAGAGAAGTGTTTTCTCACAGGGTCTCTACTTAGGAGTTTAAACCAACTAAAAATTACGATTTTTGTTTTCATTGTGTAGCGAGATAATAGAGATGACTCCCAAGGTGAAATTCTACTTGGGAATGACTAAGATGGTGGGATTTCCACTGTCTAATGGAAGAGTGTTCCTTGGTGCTCTTCTAAAATGTCAGTGATAAGAGAGGGAAAAATAGTTGCTGTTTTCAAATAACTGTCTAAGCTAAGAAATCAGCATTTGCATTTGTAGCAGAGAGGTGTTTGACTGAAGGACTTCCACTGTAATGTGTATTTGTAAGAGTACCAGAATTTTCTCCAATCAACCCACATAGTGTAGCCTTTCTCTAGCATTTCTTAAAGGCTAGCCTCCTGACATTTGTTTCAATTATATCATTAAATTATTTCAGGAATGTTGAACAACAGATAACAAGGAGTCCATTCAGGGGTCTGCAAAAGCGAATCTAAATCCAGTGTTTAATTCAGAAATAACTCTCCTGTATAGCTATGCTCCTATATGTTGGGATGGGGGTTGGTGCTTATGTAAAGATGAGAAATTATAAAGTGGGAAATTATAAAGAGGAAACATTCCTCCTA
The DNA here is from genome assembly GCF_023721935.1 of Panthera uncia. Classification (NCBI taxonomy): domain Eukaryota; kingdom Metazoa; phylum Chordata; class Mammalia; order Carnivora; family Felidae; genus Panthera; species Panthera uncia. The sequence continues at coordinate 15,492,721 of NC_064816.1, read as the reverse complement.
GCTCTTAATTGCCTCAGAGATGTTACATAGTGAGACTTCTAATGGAAATTTAAAGATGTCAATTTTCAGAGAAAATAGGAGAGAAATGTTTCCATTATTCTTCTTTACCAAAGTACAAATACATAAATAACTCTCTTGGAATTCAAATCATAATAATCTGGGTGCACAATGTAATTAGGCTGCCAAGTGTAGTTCTTGCTGTGGACAAATAGTTGAAGATTAGAGGTGTCTTTTCTCCTAAATAGAATCATAGTCAAACCAAAACAATGCTTATATCTTCAGTTTCTTGAGTACATTTGACCTGTTCATGAAATAGTTGTACCATTTCTATCTGAGCAGAAGATAAAAATCAATTTGAGGAGGTTTTATACCTAATGTTTGATTTTATGTAAATGACACCTTTGGTAACCAGCTTGAAACATTCTAGCCATGTAATTCAGAAGAAAGGAAAACTTTTTCTGTGGCTATTTGCTTTTGTCTAAACTTTTTCTCCCTTATTCTCGCACATAAAACACTTTATCCTTTGCAGCACATTTAATATTACACCTTTGTATTTGCAGATGTTTGCTTTCAACTGTAAACAACAAAAATGTAGCTGAAACCAGCATAAACATAAAAAGAGACATATTGGGGGTGCCTGGGTGACTCAGTCAGTTAAGTGTCCGACTTCGGCTCAGGTCATGGTCTCGTGGTTCGAGACCCACATCGGGCTCTGTGCTGATAGTGCAGAGCCTGGAGCCTGCTTTGGATTCTCTGACTCCCTCTCTCTCTGCCCCTCCCCCACTCACGCTCTGTCTCTCTCCCTCAAAAATAAACAAACATTAAAAAAAAAAAAAGACATTGGCTTGTATAACTTGAAAGTCAAGAGTGGTATTGGCTTTAGGTATAGCTAGATTCTGTGGCTCAGATCATGGTGTCAGATTTATTATAATCTCTGATTCTCCTCTCTATGTGTAAACAAGTCAGAGTCAAATCTGGAAATTCTTTTAAGAACAGCTCAATGATTGTTGGAGGAGTCTTCATAAAGCACCGTGCTTTGGGTAAGGGTAAGGGATGATAGTGGTGTGACCTGAGTCCCTACCACCCAAATAGCTTACCTGATCATGGGGAGATCACAGAGACTCCTGTGTTAACTGTCCTAGATTTTCAGCCAGTGATTCACATATAGAATCTGTCAGATTAGTTTCTATATAGCCAGGAGCTGAGTCACCCTCAGCTCTTAAGAAAATTGATCTTGGGGACGCCTGGGTGGCTCAGTTGGTTAAGTGTCCGACTTCAGCTTAGGTCATGATCTCACTTTGTGGCTTTGAGCCCTGCGTAGGGTTCTCTGCTATTGGCACATAGCCCACTTCGAATCCTCTGTTCTCCTCTCTCTCTCTGCCCCTCACCTGCATGCTCTCTCTCTCTCCCTCTCTCTTTCTCTCAAAAATATAAAAATTTTTTTAAATGATTTTGATGATCTTTGAGTATGAATAATGAGCAAGATTTTGGCATTGTTTTGGTCAGTTATCATAGGAAGGTAGAAGAGAGTACTTGTGAAATCCACTCAAGTGCTGTGGACCCGTGGAAGCTGGGAGAAGGCTGACCAGCGCCTGCAGCAGAAGCTGCCATCTACATATGGGAAATCTCTGTGTTGGCAGTGATGGGGCAAACCGCCTGACTTTAGGAACGTTTACGTTACTTAGTGGAGGGCACTTTTGGCCATGTATGAGAGCTGTTCTTCAGAGATTTTTCAGAATCTACTCACAGAGAAAAAATAAACTATATGCGAATTTTTTGCAAGTTAAATATTTAGAAAGGTATTGTACAGATTTTGGCTTTAGGTTCTTTACCTATCAAGAACAAAAGAAGGATGTTTATTCAGTTTATGACATAGAGGTACTTAATAGAATATTTATGAAATGAATCTATCAGGGGAGTAGATGAGTAGCTCATTGATTTCTACAGTGTTTATGTCTTAAGGCTTATGTCATAGGCCCTAAAATTCAGAATGGGGCTGCAAATAGAGGAATTTGTAAGCACTGATGCAAAGCAATTCAGACTCTTATGGATGGTTTTATTACCCATTACCTTTTCATTACCCATGACTCTGACAGTCTCTGCCTTTTAATTGGTGTGTTTAATCTGTTAATATTTAGTAAATGTGTCAGGAACGTTGGGTTTAAGATCTACCCCCCTCATTTTTTTTCTATTTTTTTCATCTGTCTTCTGTGTGTTTTTTTCTTTCTTTTTGGATAAATTTACATTTTCCCCCAAAATACTTCATTTTATTTTTTTCTATTGGCTTATTATCCGTTCTTCCTTATTTAACTTTTTAGTAGTTTCTGTAAGGAGTGGTTATCAGAGTGTAGTGCGGGGACCCCTAGGGACTTGAAGACCCTTTCAAGGGAGCCATGAGGTCAAAACTGTTTTCATAGTAATACTAAAACATCATATTCCTTTGTCACTCTCATTCATTCATAAGTATACCATGGCATTTTCCAAAGGGTACATGTCATGATTAAATGTGAAGGAAATGAGAATCCAGCTGTCTTCTGTAAGCCTGACATTAAAGAGATTTCTAATATATAAAACTGTGCCACTGTTAATAATTTCTTTAGTTTTGGAAAAGAAAGTTACCTTTTCACAAAAAAAATTTATATTCACATATGATAGGTTTGTTAATGCTGTTTTAAAATTAATATTTTTTTTTTACATTTAATTTCTAATAATGGTAAATTTGGATAGATAGAATCCATATGAGCAAAAGCTCTTTGAAGAGCAGGGGCGCCTGGGTGGCTCAGTCAGTTAAGCGTCCAACTCTTGATTTTGGCTCAGGTCGTGATCTCCCGGTTCGTGGGATCAAGCCCTGCATCAGGCTCTATGCTGATAGTGTGGAGCCTGCTTGGGATATATTCTCATTCTTTCTCTCTCTCTCTCTCTCTCTCTCTCTCTCTCTCTCTCTCTCTGCCCCTACCTTGTTCGTGTGCACATGTACTCACTCTCTCTCAAAATAAACATTTAAAAAACATTTGAAGAGCAAAAAAGGAATCCTGAGACCTAAAAGTTTAAGAACTGCTGGTCTGTGGTTTACAATATGAATATTTATCTCCTTATAGTCTCATGCCAAATACCATTGTATCTATAATTGTAAGAACCTACTTATATTTTGCCCCCTCCTGTCCATTGTACTGTTACCATACATTCTTTTTATCCTGTCATATGCTATGAACCCCAGAATATATTGTTACTTTTTTGCTTTCAACAGTTGATTACATGTTAAATTTTTTAAACTTGGGAGCAAAGTCTTATATTTACCCACATGATTACCAGTTCTGGCAAATTTTATTCTTTCATGGAGATTTGAGCTCTTTCTGGAATCATTTTCCTTTAGACTGAAGAGTTTCCTTTAATATTTCTAGTATTTTAGGTCTAATGGTCATGAATTCTCTCAGTTTTTGTTTGTCTGAAAAGTGTCCTTGTCTTTCCTTTTTTTTTTTTTTTTTTTTTCTTTTTAACAGACTTTATTTTTTAGAGCAGTTTTAGGTTCACGTCAAAATTGGGTGGGAAGTGCACAGAGTTTCTCTATAACCCTGTCACCACACATGCACAGCTTCACCCACTATCAATAGCCTGCCAGAGCAGTCCATTTATTACAGTCAGTGAACCTACAATGACCTATCATCACCACCCAAAGTCTATAGTTTGCATTAGGATTCTTGGTGTTCTACACTCTGTGGGTTTGAGAAATGTATAATGGTATGTATCCACCATTATAGTATCATACAGGATCGTTTTACTGCCCTAAAAATCCTCTGTGCTCCCCCTGTTCATCCTACCCTCCTTGTCCACGTCCCTTATCACTGTCCCTGACAACCAGTGATCTTTTTACTGTGTGTGTAGTTTGGCTTTTTACAGAATGTCATATAGCTGGGCTCATGTAGTGTGTTGCCTTTTCAGATTGGCTTCATTTAGTTAGCATTATATATTTAAGGTTCCTTCAGATCTTTTCGTGGCTTGCTAGCTCACTTCTTTGTAGCACTAAATATTTCATTGTCTGGATTAACCACAGTTCATGTATACATTAGCTACTGAAAGACATCTTGGTTGCTTCCAAGTTTGTGCAAGTTTTTTGTGGGCATAAATTTTCTCCTCATTTGGGTAAATATCCAGAATCATGATTGTTGGATCATAAGAGTATGTTCAATTTTGTGAGAAGCTGCCAGACTCCTTCTTACCTTTATTTTTTGAAGGATATTTTCACTGGATATAGAATTCTAAGTTGATACTTTATTTTCCCTTTCAACACTTAAAAGATGTTATTCCATTTTTTCCTTATTTACAGTTTTTCTTTTATTTATTTTTTTTTAATGTTTATTCTCAAGAGACAGAGACAGTGTGAGTGCGGGGGAGGGTCAGAGAGAGAAAGGGAGACACAGAATCTGATGCAGGCTCCAGGCTCTGAGCTGTCAGCACAGAGCCTGACGCAGGGCTCGAACTCACGACCTGAGCTGAAGTCGGACACCCAACCAAATGAGCCACCCAGGTGCCCCAATTTACAGTTGTTTCTAATAAGAAGGATGTACTTCTCTTTGTTCCCCCAAATATGATATTTCTTTCCTTCTTTCTGTCTGCATGGAGAAAAGTCTTAATCTTCTCATTAAAATTGGTTTTTAAGAATTTGATTGTGATGTACCTTGGTGTTGTCTTCTTTGTTTAACCTCTCTGGTTTTTTTAGCCATTTGGATCTGTGGATTGATATTTTTCATCAAATATGGAAATAGATTTTTTTATTTCAATTATATTTTTCAGCTCTAAAATTTCAGTTTCGTTATTTTTAATAGTATCAGTTTCTTTGCTCTTTGTTTTCCTTTAGATCCTTGAATGTTCGTAATGTTCAGCTTCACTTTTATTTCTGGGCATGTTTCTAGTGACTGACTTTTCCTGTGATTATCAGATTAAAATTTTCCTGCTTCACGTGCATCGAGTAATTTTCGTTTGAGCACTGGACATTGTGCTTGTTACATGATTGAGTTTCAGAGTTTTATTGTCTATGAAAGACTGATGGGCTTTGTTCTTGGCAGGCAGTTAAAGATCAGTTTGATTCTTCAGAAGTTTGTTGTTAATTTTTGGTAGGTTGGGTCCAGAGTAGTCTTTTCTCTTGGGATGACTGCCACTATCCAAGAGGTGGTCTTTCTTGGATCTTCACTGAATGCCTTAGGTTCACACCAAGGTCTCTTCACTCCGACTGGTAGAAGCTCAGATGTTTTCCAGTCTTCTGTGAGCTCTGGCAGTTGTTAGTTTATAGCTCATCTCAGACACTTCGAGCTGCAGTCTTATCTCCTCAGCTCATGAGACCAGCATGCTATGCTATGCTTAGGTTTTCCTCCCTGCTCTGGGATCTGGTACACAAGGAAAGCCAGGATACTCAGGGCATACCTTCTTTTGTCCCTTGTTTCTGGTATGGTAATCCAGTGCTGCCTAATGTCCAATGCATGGCAACTGTTTTTTTCATGTATTTTGCCTAGTGTTTTGGTTGTTTACAGTAAGAGGGATAGTTCATTAACAGTTAACTTGTCATGGCCAAGAAGCACAAGACTGTGGAAGGGCTTAAACAAACAACTTTATTGAGGTAAAACATACCTACCATAAAATTTAGTTGTTTTACATTTACAATTCAGTGACTTTTAATAAATTCACCAAGTTGTGGGGTGCCTGGGTGGCTCTAAGCATCCGACTTTGGCTCAGAGCCTGGAGCCTGGTTCAGATTCTGTGTCTCTGTCTCTCTCTGCCCCTCCCCTGCTCACACTCAGTCTTTCTCTCAAGAATAAATAGATGTCAAAAATTAATCAATTTACCAGTTATGCAGCCATTACTATAATACGCTTTTAGAACGCTTTTTACCCCCCCCCCCCCGTAAGATTTTTTTATATCCCTTTACAGTTAATCCCCATACCTACCCCCAGCTCAACAACAGATCTGGTTTCTTTCTTTCTTTCTTTCTTTCTTTCTTTCTTTCTTTCTTTCTTTCTTTCTTT